>NW_024724719.1:0-18966 GCF_018991925.1 Homarus americanus
ATTACCCAAAAACCTATTGAAACAATGGTTTCGGTTAACGAGCAACCTGCTGGAACGGATTGTGCTCGTTAACCGAGGGACCACTGTATTGTATGTACGTTGTGTTGTCAAAGGAAGGGAAACAATTGAAACTCTGCAATTGTGTGTAAATGAGGCAGAAAGATAAATCAGCAACCTAAGACTTGGTCACAATTTTCGTGGTGCCATATGGAAGTAGGGTCTACCATTAGACAATACTGTACATTATGCTTCCAATATCTTCCCAGGCAGTAGAATCTCCCTGTTTGGTAGCTGCCTAAAACTTTTAGTAATATTACTTTGATACAACATGATAAATTAGACAAACAATGAAAATAAACAAATAAAAGTTATTTACCAAGAGCTTCTCTCTGAGAACAGAGGGATGGAGGGGGAGGGGAGATAAGACGGCTATTTATAGCCCGTCTTTGTGTAGGAAGTTGACCACACTAGAAATAATTCATTTAAAATTTATATTTTTTACATAGAATATTCAGTACATGACTGCAATTATAAAATATTGTGAATATATATATACAGTATATATATATATATATATATATATATATATATATATATATATATATATATATATATATATATATAATAAATGTATGTAGTAAGTATGTACAGTAATCTATTTCACTCAAATCCTAATGAAACACTATTGAATTAGAATACTGTAGCTGGTTGAAGCAAGCTTATAAATTAAAGAAAATACTTGCAGTGTGTTTAATATATTACAGTATGTTATAAACAAATAAATAAACACAAATCGATAAATCCATTTCAAGTAAATGAAACAATTGTATTCGACACCGACATAAGTTCAAGTTAAATAACAGACTTTTAAGTGAGTCACTAGTGTTTACACTACACCAACCGGTAACATTTGATGCCATTACTTGAAGTGAATTGGCCTTATTTTAAAAAACCAAGGATGTGTAAACAGCACTGGTCAATGGGATGGTTGGTAAAGGACTACTGGGTCAGTAAGCTCCCAATGGTAAGTGTCACATTTGGGGTACCTGTCTTATACAGCGAATAGGGCTCAAAAGCTACTTTTTAAATGGAAATTTTGGGGGCCGTCTTATACTGTACACCCCGTCGCCTTGTAGGCTGAGATATACGGTATACCTTAAAATCTAATGTTTTCACCCAAACATTTCTCAGTGAGGGAGGAGCCAGCGAGCGTGGGAAGGGAGGGGGTGGGGCGGAGTTGAGTCCATTATTTGAATGGACATTAACCTGGCAACTGTATTTCTCTTAAATATTAATTGTGTGTGCAAACCATCATAAAATTAAGATGTTATTTTTACAACAACTAGGTATTATGTCAGTATTGTGTTGGAAAAAGTGGAGTTTGGGAGTCGGCCCAGTCTCTATTTCAATTAATCCCATATGTTCTGATATTCTATTAATACGTTTCTTGTTTTACGCGCTACTCTTTTACGCTACAGTGGTCCCTCGGTTAATGAGCACAATCCGTTCTAGAAGGTTGCTCGTTAACCGAAAAACTCGTTAACCGAAACCATTGTTTCAATGGGTTTTTGGGTAATTGGTTCCAGCTCACCGAAAATTGCCTAAATTCAACCAAAAAGGTAGAAAAGTACACTTACTTTGAGGTGTGTATGTAGAAGGCTCCTGGATGATGATGATGGGAATTAGAATGGGGGTGGAGGAGAAGAGAAGGCATTGGGGTGGAAGAGAAGTCACCCCATGGTGCCATTTCACCCATAAAATTTTAGTTCTCTTGGTGTAATTCAAGATTATTTTCTTTAAATCAACACTGCACTGCATTGTATATTGTCAATAAGTAAAATAAATTTCAAAATGACCAATAATTTGCTTGCAAACACAGAAAAAAGCGTTTAGTTGAAGAGAGTCTCAAGCAAGATGTTACCTCCACTGAAAAGACACAAAGACTGACGCCTGTGTGCTGTGTTGGCAGGCTGGATGGCGTGCCACAAACTAGTGACCCTACCTTCAATTATGTTCAATAATTGTTAAAATGACTAAAAAAATTAATATAAACTTTTAAAATTTTTGAATGGTATAAACTTCTTGATATTTGCTAAAATGGTAAGGAATTTAAGCCCTAGAACCGATTACTGTATTGGCTGACTAATACTACAGCTGGTGGACCTCCAAATGCAAGCGAAAACATGTTCAGTTTGGCTCGTAAGAAACTCGTTAATCGAGGGATTGCTTGTTAACCGAAGTTAAGAATCTTATGGAAGGTAACTCGTTAACCGAAATTTCATTAACCGAGGGACCACTGTACTCTTTTACGCGTTACTCCGCGGGTTCAATTGACCGCGTAAATTGGGGTATTACTGTATTATTAATAGTATTAGTATAATATTTTTGCCTCCCAGGCCTTGAAGTGGGTTAGTGACCTGTGCTCAGGTGGTCTAATCCTTGTAAAAAAAAAATATATAAAAAATGACAGGGACTGCCACAGTGGTGGCACAAGAGGGTAACTCAACAGATGTTGAAGCACTAAGAGGCTAAAAAAGAAATGTTCATATTGCATGTAGAAATCCTGAGGGTTTTAATTTTAGGTTAAAAACTACAGTAGGGTTGGTGTTTTTAGTTAGCTTGAGTTGGAAATACCCCTCCCCTTTGGAATTTCCCACCGTGCAGTACAGATCCCTGTCCAACTTGGAATTTCAGCCAAACCGGGTAGGCCTTCTCCCCAATTAGTCCGAATAAGAGGAAGTTTACTAAAATTGGTGTAAAGTAGTCGCCCCTGAAAGACGCTGCCGCCGCTCCTCCCACACTAGAAGTAACCCTCCACACGTGCAACATCTGTGGAAGGTCCTGCCGATCTCGTATTGGCCTCTCGAGTCACCTCAGTTCTCAATAGAAATAACAGGGATTATGGAGAAAATAGGGTTAGGTGCAGATTACTCGAAATCGAAAAAAATTAGTAGTTAGCCTAACACAAAGGATAGCACAGTCTAAATAAATGTTACATTCATATCTAATAATGAAATCATACAGTAAATGTAACACTTTACCTTGAAAAAATATGAATATAACTTGATGGGGGAGAAGGGTGATTTTGAGGTTGATAACATCGAGCTTCTCTTCAAGGGTTATAGCCTTTATTTTACGATCATCACCGGGAATGCGATCACCAGAACGCTTCTTGGAAATATTCTTCTTTTCCATATTCACAGTTAATACCACAAAATTGGAGAAATAGTAAGCAAAAATCGTGTTACAGCAAACAAGCGTTCGCGTTTTACAAATATCGTTCTTCTATTCATAAATCACGTTATAACCAATTTGCGTTGTCAGAACACACGTTATTGCAGAACTCCCGGTACCATAGCTGGATGAACGTCAGACTCGATCCCGAGTATATGCAGATATATAATACTTTACAATACTCTAAAATATTACTTATTAAGTGATGATAAACATACTACAATAGTATTTATTAAGTGGTGATAAATACACTGCAATAGTATTTATTAAGTGATGATAAATTACAAAACTGTACTGTACTAATTTACAAAATAGGTAGTAGGCAGCTACCAAACAGGGAGGTACTACCACCTGGGAAGATATTGATAGCATAATGTGTTGTCTAACGGTAGACCCTGCTGCCATATGGCATCACAAAAATTGTGACCAAGTCCCAGGTTTCTGATCTGACTTTCTGCCTCATTTACACACAATTGCAGGGTCTCAATTGTTTCTCTTACTATTGTATTGACAATACAACATACATATATTGTTTCAAAGTTTTGATTTTTTCGTTTTTGTATTTTGTTATGGTTCTTTATTATTGTTATTACATTTTGCAGTCTTATTATTATGATCATTATTATTTTATGATTTTATTTTCCAATTTGTATTTTTTATTATAAATTTTATTTACTATGAATTAATAATAATATAATTATTACAATTATATTTTCGCCCCGCAGGCCCCGATGTGGGTCAGTGACCTGTGCCAAGGCCACCTAGAAGAGAAGGCCTGGGTGTAGGTTTGATGACGTCACTCTGGGAGGCAGCGACCACGCTCCTCGCTCTCTCTCTTTGAGTCATATTTACAGAAACTATGGTTTATGGCTGTAATTTTCTTTATATTTTGTTGAAGGAATTATATTGAATAAAATATAGCACAGTAGTCTACTTTCTGATTCATGATTATACATACAATCAAGAAAACATCAATGTATTCTAAAAATATTTCATATTCACATTCTTATCACCATTATAATTACCAAAACTGTTAATGCCTAGTACAGTCGACCCTCGTTAATTTGGACCCCTTTAATCCGGATTTCGGATAATTCGGACAAAAAATGAACTTTTTTTTTTTTTTTTTTTTAGGAATATTACCATATTAACTTAAGCTAAAATGCTTCCACCCACTGCTGGATAAAACACCAGCCTTTTGTTAAATGAATATCTCCACCACTAGTGTGGGGGATGCAACTTTTAGCTTCAGACATGAAAAATATTTACCATTTACTGCTAATAAACAATGGAAATGTGAAATATGTACCAATTAGTAATGAAAAGTTGTGCAGTTCCTTCAGCAAATGAAGCTCACCAACTTACAATAGGCTAAATTACCTTACAACGTGTTTTCAGTAGTCTATGTTGAAGTTCTTAGCACAGGCTAACTTATCATATCATATACGGTATCACAGTTCTCATTAATCTACAAAAAATACCGGTAATAAAAACCTTTTTGATATTTCACACTTAATATAATACCAGGTAATCTACTTCAACCTCCTATTGTTTACAACCAGCTGTTGAGTATCAGTAGTTTTGCTGAAACGTGATGTATTTTAATGTAAAATAGGATAAAATACATGACGAAAACAAAAGATTTTACCTAACCTTCCGTTGTTTTTTAATAGTTTTCGGTTAAAATACTGTTATATTACAATGATATTCTATTCATACTGTGCTTGATATAATACATTCACAGAAATGTAATATTTTTGCTGAAATTACGTACGTATCACAGTGGAAAGTGGGATAAAATCGTGACGAAAACAATGACTTTGAAATATAATGCAATATTAACTCCTAAATCGGTTAATTCGGACAATCGGCTAAAACGGACACCCTTCCCCCCCATTAGTCCGAATTAACGAGGGTCGACTGTACAGCCAATCAAGTTATTTCTGCTACAGTGAGTTCTGCTATAACGCGTGTTTTGATAACGCGAATTTGCTCTAACGCGATTTATGAATTCGGAACAATATTTGTATAACGCGATCGCTTGTTTGCTATAACGCGATTTTTGCTTACTATTTCTCCAATTTTGTGGTATTAACTGTGAATATGGTAAAGAAGAATATCTCCAAAAAGCATTCTGATGATAGAATTCCCGGTGATTATCGTAAAAGAAAGGATATAACACTTGAAGAGAAGCTTGATGTTATCAACCTCAAAATCACCCTTCTCCCCCATCAAGTTACATTCATATTTTTTCAAGGTAAAGTGTTAAATTTACTGTATGATTTCATTATTAGATATGAATGTAACATTTATTTAGACTGTGCTATCCTTTGTGTTAGGCTAACTACTAAATTTTTTCGATTTCGAGTAATCTGCACCTAACCCTATTTTCTCCATAAGCCCTGTTATTTCTATTACGCGATTTTCTATAACACGATATTTTACAAGAACACAATTATCGCGTTATAGCAGAACTACCTGTACATTGAATAATTTTCATTATGAACAAATTTATTTAGTAATGAAATGTTAATAACATTATTTTCATAATTTGGTTTTGCAATTGAGGTAATGCAAACCAAATACATAAATCAACCTCTGGTCTCATTTACGTAATCAAATACACCTAGACCCCGACTTACGACTACGTGGACTTACGACCGTCGGGACTTACGACCGCCTCAGATATAGATTTAAAAAAAAAAAAAAAAAATTTTTTAAATGACACACGCATTTTCTATACCGAAACGTTTCCAGTTAATGCAGTCTCCATGTATAATTAGAAAATTATGGGGGCCCCATGTGCATTCAGCTGACTACTGTACATTAAAGGTTAAGTGCTCAGTCACACTGTATCCATTCCTTATTATTTATTACTTTCACTGTACTGTATCCATTCATCATTATTCATTACTTTTACTGTACTGTATTTCATTGTAGATTTTTTTTTTTTATCTATGTCGGACTTACGACCTGGATTTGGGTCCCTAACCCCGTCGTAAGTCGGGGTCTAGGTGTAGACTGTATGTAAGGGCAACATCATTTCTGACTGTACATACCTACCTACATGAGCTTTGGGGAAAATGATGTGACAACATGATCATTACACAGAACAAGTAATAAGAACATAAGAAAGTGGGATACTGCAGGAGTAATATACTGTACTATTATTAACATCGGTACTAACATTATACAGTGGTCCCTCGGTAAATGAACACAATTCGTTCCAGAAGGTCGTTCTTTAACCGAAACCATTGTTTCAATGGGATTTTGGGTAATTGGTTCCAGCTCACCGAAAATTACATACAAAGTAAAAATAAATGCAATAAAGTACACTTATTTTGAGGTGAGTATGTAGAACGCTCCTTGTTGATGATGATGATGATGATGATGGGAATTAGAAGTGGGGGTGGGGGTGGAGGAGAAGGGAGAAGAGAAGGAAGTGGGGGTGGAAGAGAAATCACCCCAAGCTTCATGTCGTCATTTCACTTATAAAATTTTATGTTCTTTAGGTGTAATTCAAGAGTATTTTCTTTAAATCAACACTGCACTGCAGTATATAGTGTCAATATGTAAAATAAATTTCAGAATGACCAATAATTGTACTGTAAAACGTAAAAATAGTTTATATTCAAGAGAGCCACAAGCGATGTTACCTCCACTGACCAGAGATACAAACTGACGCCTTGCTGGGTGAATCAAGTGGCTGAATGGCGCACCAAAAACTAGTTTCTTGTACTGTAATTATGTTAAATAAGTGTTAAAATAACTAAAAAATTTAATATAAAATTTGGAAAATTATTGAATAGTACAACCTTCTTGATATTTACTCAAATGAGAACGAATTTAAGCCCTAGAACCAGTTATTGTATTGGCGGACTAATATTCCAGCTGGTGAGCAAGCGAACACATGTTGACATGATTTCGTAAAAATTTCGTTAACCGAATTGAAAATTCTTATGGAAGGTAATTCGTTAACCGAAATTTCGTTAACCGAGGCGTTCGTTAACCGAGGGATCACTGTATCAGTAAACACTTATAGTAACAGTAAATCCAGCAAAATATGGCAGGCAGGGAAGGAAGTTAAGTGCCCTCTTGTAATTTTGTCCGGACTAAAGGAGGTGCAGGGTCATCAGTTCCCGGAAAATCTGTGGTGTACCTACAGTATGTAAACAAGCTAAGATGGAGTGATTCATGTTCCGTTGTTTCTCCCTATTGGGGCTACTGTCATGAGCTGGGCATTGGAGAGGACCATAAAATGACAAGTTATGCCATGTATGACAATTAACCCTTTTGCCATGGGTACAGCACTTTTAATATTTTATTTGTCTAATTTAAGAGGATTTTATTTAGCATAGGGAGACCTCCGTGCAAAAGGGGTTAAAAACCAGAGGTGATAGTGCAAGTGTGAACCTCAGTGGTTCTAGTCTTTTGTGGTAACTGTTATATCCATCAAGTCTCTTTTTAAAAGCATGATTTTATGGGAAAGCGTAGACTTATTTTGGATTAGTTTCAGCCACATGTCTATGTCCTCGAGAACTTGGGTTTTCAACCCTCTGTACTTGATTACTATACACAAGGCAACTGATACTATACAGGCTTGGGTAGATTTGGTTATAAAATGGAGTTTTAGTACAGTAGAGTATTTAGTTATTTCTCAAAATTGCCTCTTACTAAAAGATTATTCTGCATCTTTACGGGGTTATACAATATAACACACCAAGCCAAGAAATGTGATAACACTCATCACGGCTTCTCTCGCAGTGATCTTTGAGGATGGTTTCAGAGCCAAGGGTGCACAATATTTTTTAGTGGAGTGTACACACAGTACTGTATTAGCCATATAAGACCTGAACTGTCTGTCTCTGGTTTAGTGAAATCCAGGTACTGTACAGGAGTTTGATTAATGGCAGATATCAAGGAATACCCTGACCTGCATTCTATAAGAGTGATGGGTGCTACAGTATACGTACACAATTTTTGGATTTATTTTATTTTTTATTTATTTACTTATTCATATATTTTTACAGGCAGCCAAGGTGTGCAACAAGGTGGTGGGGAATCATCCCAGACACAACCCCACCCACAAAGGAATACATCATTTTTGTGTAAGGCCGGCTGCGAAGCTGTTCAAGAAATTGTCCTGAGAACTAGTGAGGTTTTTTCTCATCTAAAGAATATGCCAGTAAGTGTCCTAGTTTTACTTTTCTACAACAATTATTTGGTACAGTAGTGCATTGAATTACTGGACACCTGCACCTGAAACATTGTAAGACTGGATGGGAGATTCCCTGGTACAGTAGTTGTAATGGTGAGACTGCAGAAATGTGTCCAGGATGAACAAAACACAGGTTACCAAATATTGTTTATACAGTATTTATATATAGATAACCTTATATTTTTCCTGGTTCATTATCATCAATCGAAAATGGTGATTTATGCACTATATTTATGAATTAAAAAAGGTGTTGGAGGGGATATTAGTGACTGTACACATTGTAAAGATAGTATCTATCCACACTCTGCAAAACAATGACACCATGGACCAAGGAGTTTGACAACCCTATAGAGACAGCATGAGTCATATTGATCAAAATGAAATTCATTGGACCCATCTAGACAGATACATTTTTATTGTGCATACATAAGCTGCTCAATGGTGAGGTTATACATTTGTTATTTTGTAAAGTGCATAAACTGTTGAGTTACCTAATACTGAGTAGATTTGTATTAAAATAATGTCTTTTCTGATTGTTTGGTATTGAATAGAAATATTAATTTGAACTTAATAAATACAAATGACCTTTTCATTACTATAAACTTTTAGGGAGGACATTACCATATTCATGTACATATACCTGTACTGGTACAGTATGTTAATATTGAACAGATATTAACCCCTTCACTATGGGGATGCTACTTTTAATATTACAGTATTTGACTAACACCAGATTATTTTACTCAGCTTAGAGGAACCCGTACACAAAGGATTAAGGCTTCACTATGTATAGTAAACCCCTGCAGTACTTCTTCTGTATTCAGTGAGATTGTATTAATCAAATACTGTACATTTAATTCATTAACCCTTATGCCCCGGGTGATGTAAGACCTGCTGGAGCCCCCACATGGCCACATTTTGGCAAAAATAAAAATTAAAAATAATTTACAGTTAAAAACTGGTACTGTATTTCAGTCATAAAATTAGTGTGCAGTCACTCCAAGTGTACTCTTGTGGCTGGCGTGCAAGTGGTCCACTACGTCCACAACACTCATGACCATGACCTTGCTAAGGGGGCTGGTAGGGTAGGGAGGGGGGGGCGAGTGCCGTTGTCTGTATCACTGTTCTCACCGCTGGCCACCTTAACAAACCCTACATCATCTGGGTCTGTTTCCTCCCCATCACTGTCAGTGTCACTCAATACTATATCGATGCCACTCAACTCTTGAGGGTCTGGAGGAGTGAGGCAGGTCACGAGACGTCGAAGGATGTGCATCCATCATGGTAGCTCGTGGGTAAGGTGACCACTAGACTTGAAACAAAGATTATGTGCGAGTTGAATTGCCAAGTAAATAAATATCATAAGCAAAGTACTTTGTCCTCTCTAGGTATTCAAACTATGCTGCAAAGATTAAGGACATAGAGGAACATCACCCGGGGTCACTAAAGTGGACGTAGAGTTATGCCACCTTGGCTTTAGGGGTTAATTCCATGGAGTGGCATAAATGTCTAAGTTTGGAAGCAGTGAAGGAGTTCATTTTGCTCAGATACTGTACAGTACAGTATATACTTATCTTTAACCTACAAAATATGAACTGGCAAGGTACTAGTGAACATAATTCTATGGTAATGTACATGGTGTCCATGGTCAAGCAAACAACACTTTCTTCTTTATTGTTATAACAGACTGGAACAAGTTACCAGACTACATCAAAACGTTATGGTATTAAACAATTCAAAGCTAAAACAAAGAACAAGGGTGGATCCAGGGGGAGTCCTGGAGATCCTGACACCCCCCTTCCCCCTTTTTCATCAGAAAATTTCAATACCTTTTCTTTAATGCAGCATTGTACTCAGGCATTTTTGTATTGTAAAAAGTAATTACTATTGACCTCAGAATATCTCCTAATATCAAGTGCACGTGGCTTCCAGGGGCCTCAAAATGCTCGCCATGTTCCACTACCCAAAACTTCCTGGACCCCCCTTTAGATATTCCTGGATCTGCCCCTGAAGAAATACATAATACAGTAGGTGAAGCTACAGCAAGATAAGAGAATGATTTTTTTATATTATTAAACCACATACTGTAAAACTGCGGTAGTGATCTGCCTGCCTCGGATAGTCCAAGCGCAATGTAAACCTTGTTAAATTCTATCAAATAAACTCATTAATACTCGTGTAGATATACTATTACTGATTAGAGACCAAGCATGAGCCTAAGCAAAGGGCCCTCCTGGAAATAAGCTCCAGAGAGCATTGTCATCTATCCTTGGTCAAGTTGCCTTACTGCTTACCTGCACTGTCTCAGCACACAGGAAACTCTATACAGTACTGTACTCCCCTAGCCTACATGTACTCTATACCTACAGTATATTATCTATACAGTGGGGTATGCTATAACGAACGGATCCTACTACGAATATTCCTATAACGAACGGTTTTACCTATAAAATTGAGAATGCTATAACGAACGAAACTCCTACAACGAACATTATTTAAAAAACAAAAAAAAAAGGGTTTTGGTTTTTTTTTTACTGATTTATTGTTTTTTTATTACAAATATTAATGATATTCTTTATTTCAGGGGTTTAGATGCATATTTATGCACTTTTTTACAATTTTATATTATATTTTTCAGTGTTAAGTGGTTGTATTTGGGGGCCTGGAACGGATTAATCCTATAACGAACGAATGCTATAACGAACAAGGTTCTAGAACCAATTAGATTCGTTATAGCATACCCCACTGTATTCTTGTTGAACTGTATACCTGCATAGTTTATAAACATGCTTATTCAATTGTAAACCTGAAGGGCAATTTTATTGAATAAATATTACATATTATTATTACAGCACGCTCGGATAATTCACGGATGACACCCTGGATATACCCAGAATGTCTGTGGGTAGTTTTAAAGTTGCCGGCATTTTCACGGCCGGGACAGGGAACCATTCATTCTAGAGACAGTAATTTCATTTACCTGTATTGTATATATATGTGTGTGTGTGTGTAGACACACACATACACAAAACACATACACATAACTATTAATGGGAAGTAGTCTTGAGGGTAGAAATAATTCTTCCTAAGGGCAAACACACAAACGGAATACAGTCAACCCTCACTTTACGCGGTCCCACATTCCGTGTTTCCACGTTTACGCGGTGCCCTGCCAGAACCCAGGATGCTCACATTCCGCGGTGGGTGTACCCCTTTACACGGATGAAGTATAATTTTTTTAATTTAGCTCATAAAATTCATACAAATTATCCGGCCAGAATATAATTTACATTGCTGGAATTCTTACAATTTGATGATCATTTTGAATATAAACATCATAGATTTTGCATTAGACATACAAATTTTAGATATAATGTTTACTCTTGAGTAAATATGTTATGTTTTGTGCAAAATATATGATATTTATATTCAAAATATTCCTGGTCTTACAAGGAATCCAGCAATGTCAATTATATTATCCTAACTTTAGTTTGAGGTATTATTTATTAAAATTTAGTGGTTATCCCACACATCTCCTTGGGACGGTTGGTGGGGGGTGGGGGGGAGGGAGGGACCGACCGACCATCTGTTACCCCGTGAAGAATTATTATTTTTTTTATTAACTGAAGATATTTGTTTTAGCTCATAAAATTCATACAAATTACCCGGCCAGAATATAATTTACATTGCTGGAATTCTTACAATTTGGTGATCATTTTGAATATAAACATCATAGATTTTGCATTAGACATACAAATTTTAGATGTAATGTTTAATCTGAGTAAATATGTTATCTTTTGTGAAAAATATATGACATTTATATTCAAAATATTCCTGGTCTTACAAGGAATCCAGCAATGTCAATTGTATTATCCTAACTTTAGTTTGAGGTATTATTTATTACTATACCTGGTTTTACCCCCAAAATTTCTCAGAGGGAAGAGCCAACAGTGTAGTGTGAGAAGAGGGGGAGGGAGTGTGTCCATTATTTGAATGGACATTAACTTGGCGACTGTATTTCTCTTAAGTATTAATTGTGTGCATGTACCATCATAAAATTAAGATGTTATTTTTACTACAACATAGTTATGTGTCGTCAAAAAGTGGAGTTTGGGGATCGGCCTGGACTCCTTTTCAATTAATCCCATATGTTATGTTATTCACTTTACGAATTTCTCGCTTTCCGCGGTACCCTGTGGGTTACATTAACCGCGTAAAGTGAGGGTTAACTGTATACATTTCTTTGTACACAAGTAAAAATGTAACCCCCCCCCCTCGTCTGGCCATTATTCGCGGATTTGGCGATTCACAGCCATTTTGAGAACCTAACCCCCTCGAATTTGAAGGGAATACTGTATTATTAAATAAGATTAATGTTTAATAGTAAATAGGAAAATATCTAGTCATCTGTGCAGTTAAAGTTAAGTTGAAGGCATGGAATAGAGAAGTGTGTGGGTGGTAGATGTTATGTTATGATGAGAGATAATGTACTCTACTCTATAGAAAATTATAAAAGTTTGTGCTTGAGAGGCACAATATGGTCAATATGGTCCTACTAAGAAAGGGTAATACTTATTTCATTTGAATTATTAGTTTTCTTCTCATGATTGTGATTTTGAATATGCATATTGTATTTTGAATTGCAGCTTCCAAATGGTTCTAATCAAGGCACACAGTTAAGTACTGAAAAAAAAATGCGGATCCAAGAAAATCTCAGTGCCATTCAGCGTCACTTCAAACCCCTCAGAGCCATTTACATCCGTGTTAATGATGACTGTGCAGGGATGGAATATACTCATATAGAGGTCAGTTTATAAATTACTGTACCATTTATAAAGTAACTTTAGACTGCCTGAATGTTAATGACAAATATTTTCCTAATTGATATTAAGATATAATCCTTGCTGACAATACTATTGTACTTACCACAGTTTTCACATATGGTGGAAGTCTTTAATTTGAAATTACAAACTGTATTCATGTGTATATTTAGCTGTTTCTTTTTTAACTTGTTAATATTGTGTAGCTGTATAGTTAGTTATATTATACATTTTACATGTTTAGGTTATAAATAGATACTGTACTCTTGTTGTGGTGGTTCTCGGTGGGTGTGAAACCTTAGGGTTGATATATCAGTGGGGGAGTTTATGATAAGAGCATAGTGATTCATCATTCAGCTGAGCCATTAGCAACAACCTCAGAGCCAGTTGCTGGTTTTTCAGCTTAGGGTTGCACAGGTAATGAAGGACCTTTAATTTTTTTCATTTATTTCCTACTATAAGTTTGACATTAGATTGGTTGTATAAATAAGATTATAAGTTTTGGCACTGCCAGTGCAGCCTTCATGTCCTTTCACCTCCCATTTTACGGTAGATGACTGCGGTATAGTGAGTTCACTGACCCCGATGTAGGTAATAAATGGAAGGTTGATCTTGAATTTCACCTTTTTGGGTGCTCAGGTGAGCTGGATCTGGACTGGTTTGGTTGGGATTGAGTGCTTGTATCCAACATCAGCAAATGGATAGATCAGTGTTTCATGTTATGTTCACAACAAAATTACAGTGAACCCTGGGAGATCCGGACTAAATGGGGAGACTACTTGTCCGATAAAGCCGATTGTCAAAATCTTCTGACAAATATAATAAATGTATAAAACGACAAATAATGATATAAAAAGACCAAAAATACAGTACAGTATTTTATGGCATATACGACGCAACCCCCATTTTAGCAGGGAGTATTTAGGGAAAAAAAAATTATTTTCCTTCTGTAGCCAGGAAATGTGAGGAATAATTAAAAATAATACCAATAAATAAGTTACAACAAAAAATAATGTATTGCTAAATCAGTAAATAAAAGACAAATGAAAGTTTAACACAGTCGTCATTTGCATACAATCCCTGCTTCACCAAAGTAACGAAGACCAGCTGGGACGCCGATTCCCAAGCAATGCTCCCCACCCCCCACGCTCTCCTCCCATTACGTGTTTGCCCTTAGGACAATTATTTCTTTTACCTTTTTCACAATATGTTTGTGGGATGGTGTGTGCATGTAATTAAGTGAAAATAATGAAAAAAGTTACGTATATCTACCCGAAAATACGAGTTGAAAAACTACCATAACACCACATAACTTGGCCCAGTAGCCTGGTGGTTACAGTGACGAGTCTAACCTGACTACAAGTGCCATGATTAATCACTATTATATCCGTAAACACTAATAATAACAGTAAATCCATTTAAATATGGCAGGGGGTGAGGAGAGTTACAAGAGCCGACAACACTTTAACTAGTGGTCACTTACTTGTTCCCATTGCCAGGCATAGTGTCAAAATACATACTGTATGGGAGAAATACACACATACAAAGAACAATTGACAACTCTGTTTATGTTTCCCTCCTCGGGCACCTGCGTCCAGCACGCTGACATTTCAGTTACACGAGCCTAAGATGATCTTTGCTCTGTTTTGGGAATGCTTCTTAGGGAGGCTTCTTAGCCCCCAGAACCCCAAAATTCTGTCCGAATCTTCCAAAATCCGGATTTACTGGGTCCGAATCTTTGAGGGTTCACTGTATCAAGTTTTCTCCCATTTTAGATTATCTTCTTACTGTATGGATATGCCTTGCAATCTTTGTGTGAAGGTGAAGAATAATCTAATTATTGAATTTATTTGGTTTATAAATCTCAGTCACACATTGGGGTTAAAACCCTTTGACTTGTTCTTATTGAGCTGTTCAGTACTGTACTCTCAAGGTTATAAAAAATAACTTAGGGATGAGTCCTCCATTATGAGGTTTATAAATGTGTACACTAAGCCAGTCCTCCATTATGAGGTTTATAAATGTGTACACTAAGCCAGTCCTCCATTATGAGGTTTATAAATGTGTACACTAAGCCAGTTCTCCATTATGAGGTTTATAAATGTGTATACTAAGCCATAAGTTTTAAGGTCGTTGGTGATTTGCCAAAACAAATTTAAGCTGATTTTAACTTCCTTTTTGGTGCAAAGAAAATAAAGTAGATTATTGGACAGGTTGTATTGTAACTTTGGTTTATTGGCTCTGTCTGCATAAATTATTTTGTATTGAGATATAATTTATATACATGTATATTACATGCTTCAAACCATTTACTTATTAAATTAAAAGGATAATATAATATTGTATGTATATTCATGTTTTGCTGCATCATTTTACAAATCCAAGCTGTTGTTAATTGTTGTGCAACTTAGCAACTCTGTCATCACAGAGCTTAATTCCTTACAAGGACGAGGCAGACAACAGGGCAGACTACAAGAAAATTGGTGAAAACTATCGTCATCTTGTGGAGGAATCTAGGGAACTCAAGGAGGTGGGTTGCTTCTGTGTCACATTCGTGCCCTTTTATGTTACTCTTATGAAAACTAAACATGACAGGTATTGATAAGCAGGTATTGATCTTTCTGGTTGAGAGATAAACCCTTTTTATAGTTCCATATCAGTCCAGGAATACTGTACTCTCATGTAATACCAGATCAGATCCAAGGCAGGCATATAACAAAAACAATGACTGTGTTGTACTAATTCTGAATAAAGAAGGAAGACTGGTAGTTGTAGGTTCAGGTACAGTTTGTTTATTTATATACTGTATATGCTGGCATATAAGTCAACCTTCAAAGCTCAAAAAATATCTTCAAAACTAGGACTTGTCTTATCTGCTGAGTATAAAATGTGAACCTTAAAATCCAGGTAAATTTTGAATTGAAAGACTTCAGAGTTGATGAAAACAAATAGTCTTTGGTATAAGTGCTAAATGGTCACTATTTTGAATTTTATGTTTTGTTATTTACATTCTATTGGTAATTTTTTCTTTTATATATATAAATGGTGCCTGGAGATTTTGAAAGGGTCACTGTAGAAGAGTCATGTTGAATAAGAAACCTGATTGTTGGGGGGGGGGGTGAAGAAGGTTGGGAGGATCCTCACTGCTCCCTCAGATTAGTTCTAAGGTGGGAAAGAGTTCCTTGGGCCCAGACCTAAGTAGGTAAGGTTCCTGGTAAATATTGTGACTTGGGTCACTTCATATCAGCTTGCATCTCTATGCTGCATCCCATGTTCTTATATTGCTTTTTTTTATCATATTTATTAGGGTGTGTCAATTTTGTCAACATGTTAAAAATCAAATTTGGTAGTCAAAATATTGTGCCTCTTTATGTCTAAACTTGAGATTAGCAAACAAAAATGAATTGAAATAACCCTCACCTACATCAATTATACCTTAAAGTTTCAAATATCAGTATTTCAACAAATTAATGAGACTTGATTAGAATTATTCACTTGATATTAACTAATCTCATGTAAGCATATGGATTATGGAGTATTTTATGGTTCTATAGCTTGTGTACAATATGCATGTCAGAACATGAACATGAACAGGCTCTCCGTGTGGGACAGTTTAATTCTTGTTTTGACTTGTACCAAGCGTGAGGATAAGGCGCCCGGCTCACTCTCCTTCTAGATATCATAGACGGTGGTTTGCTCTCATTGCACTTGCACCTACTCTACCAGACGAATTCTACATTTTAATTATTGTAAGTAGGGCATATTGATTGTCGCAGTTACTTATATCATTGTATAAAACATTATGTTCTAAGAAATTATTATGTTATTTCTGTTACAGCATTTTTGATAAACAAATTGATATTTTTTGAAACAATTGAATTATGAAACATTGAAATATTTTTCTATTTGTCAGATAGTGTGAAGATGTCAAAATTGAAGACAAGAAGTCAGTTGTCAACCCACTTGAGCCTGCTAGTTGGTAAAGGGAAGGAGCTTCCTGTATCAGAACTTCCAACAGTGAGAGACATGCTAAGATTAGGGTTACTCCTTCGAGAAAAAAATGCAAAGGACAGAAGGAACTATACAGATAAAGAACTCATAAATGACATGATAGTCCCTCTTCTGCATCAATGGACAAAAGCTATTGCACTATTCAAACCACCTGTGATTAATCAGTGTCGAACTATTGAGCTAAAACTAACGAAATTATGGCACAAAGCAGTTGAAACATCACTTGGTAAAGGAAACTTGGCCAGGAAAAATGAATTTCTGCACACACTTGATGCTCTGTTTGACATTTTGACCTGCAAGTGCTCCATACAATTATGTTCTGAATCCAACTATTCTCACTCAGGTAAGAGAGAAAATAATTCCCACATTGATTGTGGTTGTCCTCGTGAAAAGAAGATCCCTGTTTTAGAGCTTGAATTTATAAAGGCACAGAGGACAAAGGCAGAAGGCCAAGGAAGTATGCAAATGGGTTCAATAGATTATTCAGAAACAAAGAAGCAGATTGCTAATGCCAAGAAGAAAGAACAAATCCGAGAGAGGGAACAAAAGAAGAAAATGAAGAGTGAAGAAGCCATCCAAAGAGAGGAAGAGCTGTGTCAAGATGTTTATCACTTCTTTGATAGTTCTTCTGATGAACAGGAAGCAACATCAGATGATAGTTCCAAAAAGCCATCTGAACCTTTACCAAAGAAAATGAAATACAACACAAGAAATATTTCAAACATTGCTTTAGCTAGTATTCGCCACCATGCTGGACTTCGTGAGGCTGCAGAAATTGCAACTGCCGCTTGGATAGATGCAGGCCTCATCAGCCGAGAGGATGTATCTTTGGTGATAGATCATAATAAAATTAGAAGAGCACAAGAAAAATAATGAAGGAAATATCTGATCAGCATGAAAAAGATTTAAGCGAGGGAGGGCTCTCCTGTCTTTTGTTTGATGGAAGAATAGATGACACAAAAGTTTTGCTAGAAGTAGAGGGAGTGAACAGAAAGTTTCCAGGTCTCATCAAAGAAGAACACTACTCTGTCTGTTCTGAGCCTGGTGGTCGGTTTTTGTTTCACTTTGCTCCCGAAACTGAAGTAGAGGGGAAGAAACATGCAGAGGTCATTGCTGATCATATTTTATGTTGGGTTCAGGAGAGAGGACTTGGCAGTTCACTGCAGGCTGTTGGTGGAGATTCAACTGCAGTGAACACCGGATGGCAGGGGGGTGTAATGACGCATTTAGAGAAAAAACTAGGAAGACTTGTTTGGATTGTATGTGATTTACATACAGGCGAGCTACCTCTTCGTCATCTCATCCAGGAACTTGATGGTCCTACAAAGAGCAACAACAAGTGGTCAGGTCCCCTTGGCATCATGCTGGATGAAACAACACAACTAGAAATAAATACAACCTTTCCAAAGGTCGAAGTTGGCCCTCACCTTCCGGCGTTGTCTGAAGGAGTCATCAAAGATCTCAGCACAGATCAATCCTATGCTTATCGTATTGCCCAAGCAATAAGATCAGGAGAAGTGCCTCAGTCATTGGCTCTCTTGGAGATTGGACCTGTCAGTCACAGCCGTTAGTTAACTACAGCTCTTCGTTTCTGCAGGATTTGGATTTCCAAACACGAATTGAAGGGCAAAGTGCTGAAGAATTTGAGGTTAATTGTTGAATTTATTATTGGAGTTTATCTTC
>NW_024724720.1:0-30683 GCF_018991925.1 Homarus americanus
GGGCCCACCCGCACCACCGAGGAAAGTGTGTACCAGGGGCGTTAGGTTCACCGCAGTGGGGAGTGTGGTGTTCTGTGGGCGTTAGGTTCACCATCCATGAGGGTGTGTGTACGAGGGAGCGTTAGTTTCATCATCACTGTATCGTGGGAGTGTGTTTACCAGGGACCGTTAGGTCATTCTCTACCGTTGGAGTGTGGTGGGGGCTTAGGTTCACCATCTGCAGTGTGGGGAGTGTGTACAAGGGCGTTGGTTCACTATCGTGGGTGTCTGTGTGCTCAGGGGTTTTAGGTTGACTCATCACCACTGTGGGGAGTGAGTCCAAGTGGCGTTAGGTTCACCATCACCACCGTGGGAGTGGTGTATCAGGGGTGTTGGTTCACCATCTCAGCGTGGGATGTGTGTGTACAAGGGAGAGTTGGGGTCACTGTGGGAGGGTGTGTGCTAGGACTTAGGGGTTGGTTCACCACCGGTGGGAGTGTGTACTGGCGATGTTATGTTCACCATCACCAACGTGGGGTGTGTGTGGCAGGGGGTTGGTCGCCTATCACCAGCGGGAGTGTGTGCTAGGGGCGTTAGGTTCACTATCACCACTGTGGGAATGTGTGATCCGGGGAGAGTTGGGTCACCATCACCATCAGTGGGGTGTGTCAGGGGCGTTAGGTTCACTGTCTGTGGGAGTGTGTGTACTGGAGCGTAGGTTCACCGCATTGGAGTGTGTGTACCAGGGAGCGTTAGGTTTACTCATCTCCCGATGGGAGTGTGTGTGTGTGTCCAGGGAGTGTTAGTTTCACCATGAGGTGTCTGTACCAGGGGCTGTTGGGTTCTATCACCACTGTGTGAGTGTGTGTTCCAGGGAGTGTTGGGTTCTGTGTCACCACCTTGGAGTGTAACAGGGCGTTAGTGCACCATCACCACCGTGGGAGTGTGTGTACCAGGGGAGTGTTAGGTTCACCACCGTGGCAGTGTGTGTACCAGGGAGCGTTTGGTTCACCATCACCACCGTGGGAATGTGTTTACCAGGGAGTTGTGGGTCACCATCACCATCGTGAGTGTGTGTACTACTTGAGCGTTGGTACACCATCACCAACGGGAGTGTAGTGGGGTACCAGGGAGGTTAGGTTCACCCATCACCACCGCAGTGTAATTAGGAGCTAGGTTCACCACCACCTTTGGGAATGTGTGTACCATGAGAGTTAGGGTCACCATCACCATCATGGGAGTGTGTGTACCTCAGGAGTCGCGCAGGTTCACCGGACGGGAGCGTGGTGTACTAAGGAGTGCTTGTTCACCGCGAGTGGGATGGTGCGCAATCAGGGGAGCGTTAGGTTCACCATCACTCTGTGGAGTGTGTGTACTAGGGAATGTTAGTTTCACCATCGTAAGTGTCTATGCAAATAGGGAGCTGCTAGGTTCACTCATCACCACTGTGTGAGTGTGTGTAAATAGGAGCGTTAGGTTCACTGTCACCACTGTTGAAGTGTGTACTACGGAGCGTTAGGGTATACCATCACCACTGTGGAGTGTGTACTAGGGAGTGTTAGGTTCACCATCACCACTGGCAGTGTGTGTACCAGGGAGCTGCTAGGTTCACCATCATCACCCCGTGGGAGTGTGTGTGCGCCAGGGGAGCATTAGGTTCACCATCACCATCGTGGAGGTGGTGTGTTCAATGAGCATTAGGGTTCACTGTCACCACCGTGGGGAGTGTGTGTGGCCTGGGAGCGTTGTTCTCACCATCACCAATCTTGTGAGTGTGTGTACCTGGGAGATTTTAGGGGTCATCACCATCGTGGGAGGTGTACTCAGGAGTTGTTAACCGCAGTGGGAGTGTGTACTCTGGGAGCGTTAGGTTACCATCACTACTGTGGGAGTGTGTACTAGGGAGTTAGGTTCAACACTGGGGTGCCTGTGTGCAATTGGAGCTTAGGTTCACTATAATTCACTGGGGGAGGTGTTCATAGGAAGGTTAGGGTTCACTGTCAATTACCATATAGTGTGTGTAATAGGGAGCGTTAGTTTCACCATCACCACTGTGGGAGTGTGTTTACCAGGGACCGTTAGGTCTTCACCACCGTGGAGTGTGTACCAGGGAGCCGCTAGGGTTCAATTGGGATGACCACCGTGGAGTGTGTGTGTACCAGGAGCGTTAGGTTCACATCTGTGGGTGTCTGTGTACCAGGGAGCTTTAGGGTTGACCATCACCACTGCGGGAGTGAGTACCAAGGTGAGCGCTAGTTCACCTACTCACCACTGCGGGAATGTGTGTACTTCAGGGAGAGTTAGGGTCATCACCATCATGGGAGTGTGTGTGTACTACGGAGCGTTAGGCTGCTCATCACCACTGTGGGGAGTGTGTACTAGGAGTGTTAGGTTCACCATCACCACCGTGGCAGTGTGTGTACTAGGAGCGTTAGGTCACTCATCACCACTGTGGGAATGTGTAAATTAGGAGAGTTAGGTCACCATCGGGGTAGCCTGTGTACTAGGAGCTTTAGGTTTGACCAACCACCGTGGGAGGAGTACTGTGAGCGTTATGTCACCACCACCGTGGGGAGTGTATGTACCAGGAGCGTTGGTTTCACCATCACCAGCGTGGGAGGTGTGTACAGGGAGCGTTAGGTTCACCATCACCACCGTGGGAATGTGTGAAACTAGGAGAGTTAGGGTCATCACCATCGTGAGAGTGTGTGTACCAGGGAGCGTTAGGTTCCTGCCGTGGGAGGTGTGTACTAAGGAGGTTAGGTTCACTGCAATGGGAGTGTGTGTACCAGGAGCGTTAGGTTGACTCATCACCCGTGGGAGTGTGTGTACCAGGGAGTGTTAGTTTCACCATCGTGGGTGTCTGTGTTCAGGGAGCGTTAGGTTCACCATCACCACTGTGTGAGTGTGTACCAGGAGCGTTAGGTTCATTGTCACCACCGTGGGGATGTGTACCACGGTGCGTTAGGCACAATCACCACCGTGGGAGTGTGTACCAGGAGTGTTAGGTTCACCATCACCCGTGGCAGTGTGTGTTCAATGGAGCGTTAGGTTCACCGTCACCACCGTGGGAGTGTGTGCCAGGGAGTGTTAGGGTTTTATCATCACCCCGTGGAGTGTAAACAGGGAGTGCAGTTTCTACCATCGTGGGTGTCTGTGTACCAGGAGCGCTAGGGTTCACCATCACCATTGTGTGAGTGTGTACCAGGAGCGTTATTCACTGTCACCACTATGGGAGTGTGTGTGTGTACCACGTATGTTAGGTACACCATCACCACCGTGGAGTGTGTGTGTACCAGGGAGTGTTAGGTTCACGCATCACCACCGTGGCAGTGTGTTCACGGAGCGCTAGGTTCACCGTCACCACCGTGGGAGTGTGTGTACCAGGGAGGTTAGGTTCACTATCACACCGTGGCAGTGTGTGTACTAGGGAGCGTTAGGTCTCACCATCACCACCGTGGGAATGTGTGTACCAGGGAGAGTTAGGGTCACCATCACCATCATGGGAGTGTGTGGTACTACGGAGCGTTAGTACACCATCACCACCGTGGGAGGTGTACCAGGGAGTGTTAGGTTCACCATCACCACCGTGGCAGTGTGTGTGTGTGTACCAGGTAGCGTTAGTTCACCATCACCACCGTGGGAATGTGTGTACCAGGGAGAGTTAGGGTCACCATCACCATCATGGGAGGTGTACCAGGGGAGCGTTAGGTACACCGGGACGGGAGTGTGTCAAGGAGCGTTGTTCACCAAGAGTGGGAGGCACCAGGAGCGTTAGGTTCACCATCACCCCGTGGGAGTGTGTGTACCAGGGAGTTAGTCCATCCGTGGGGTCTATGTACCTAGGGAGCGTTAGGGTTCACCATCACCACTCTGTGTGATGTGTACGAGCGTTAGGTTCACTGTCACCACTGTTGAAGTGTGTGTACTGACGGAGCATAGGTACACCATCACCACCGTGGGAGGTACTAGGGAGTGTTAGGTTCACCATCACCACCGTGGGTGCAGTGAATTAGGAGCGTTGTTCACCATCACCTCTGCGGGGAGGTGTGTACCAGGAGCATTAGGGTTCACCATCACCACCGTGGGAGTGTGTGTTCAATGGAGCGTTAGGTTCACCGTCACCACCGTGGGAGTGTACTCTGGGAGCGTTAGGGTTCACCATCACCACTCTTGGAGTGTGTGTACCAGGGAGATTAGGGTCCCATCATCATCGTGGGAGTGTGTACCAGGAGCGTTAGGTTTCACCCAGTGGGAGGTGGTGTACCAGGGAGCGTTAGGTTCACCATAACCACCAGGGAGTGTGTTCACGAGGAAGGTTAGGTTCACCGTCACCACCATAGGAGGTGTGTACCAGGGAGCGTGGTTTACCATCTGGTGTCTGTGCAACAGGGAGCTTTAGGTTGACCATAACCACTGAGGGAGGTGTACCAGGGAGCGTTAGGTTCACTGCTGAGTGGGAGTGTGTGTACCAGGAGCGTTAGGTTCACAGCACCACCGAGGGGAGGTGTGTTCACGAGGAAGCGTTAGTTTCACCATCACTGCACTGGGAGTGTGTCACAGGACCGTTAGGGTCATCTTCACTACCGTGGGAGTGTGTGTACCAGGGAGCGTTAGGTCTCACCATCACCACCGTGGGAGTGTGTGTGTACCAGGGAGCGTTAGGTTCACCATCGTGGGTGTCTGTGTACCAGGGAGCTTTAGGTTGACCATCACCACCGTGGGAGGGAGTACCAAGAGCGTTAGGGTTCACCACCACCGTGAGTGGCAGTGTACTAGGGAGCGTTAGGTTCACCATCACCACCGTGGGAATGTGTGTACCAGGGAGAGTTAGGGTCACCATCGTGGGTGTCTGTGTACTAGGGAGCTTTAGGGCTGACCATCACCACCGTGGAGTGAGTACCAAGGAGCGTTATGTTCACCATCACCACCGGGGAGTGTGCATGTACCAGGGAGCGTTAGTTTCACCATCACCACCGTGGGAATGTGTGTGTACTAGGAGCGTTAGGTTCACCATCACCACTGTGGGAATGTGTGAACCAGGGAGAGTTAGGGTCACCATCACCATCGTGGGGAGTGTGTACCAGGGAGCTAGGTTCACTGTCGGAGGTGTGTACTGGGAGGTTAGGTTCACTGCAATGGGAGGTGTACCAGGAGCGTAGGTTTACCATCACCCCTGTGGGAGGTGTACCAGGGAGTGTTAGTTTCACCATCGGTGTCTGTGTACCAGGGAGCGTTAGGTTCACCATCACCACTGTGTGAGTGTGTACCAGGGAGCGTTAGGTTCACTGTCACCACCGTGGGGAGTGTGTGTACCACGGAGCGTTAGGGTACACCATCACCACCGTGGAGTGTGTGTACCAGGGAGTGTTGTGTTCACCATCACATCGTGGCAGTGTGTGTTCAATGGGCTGCTAGGTTCACCGTCAACACCGTGGGGAGTGTAACAGGGAGTGTTAGGTTCACCATCACCGCGGGCAGTGTGTGTACCAGGGAGCTGTTGGTTCACCATCACCGTGGGAATGTGTGTACCAGGGAGAGTTAGGGTCACCATCACCACCATGGGAGTGTGTGTAATTACGGAGCGTTAGGTACACCATCACCACCGTGGAGGTAACAGGGAGTGTTAGGTTCACCATCACCACCGTGGCAGTGTGTGTACCAGGGAGCGTTAGGTTCACCATCACCACTGTGGGAATGTGTGTACTTAGGAGAGTTAAACATCACCATCATGGGAGTGTGTGTAGGAGCTTAGGTTCACCGACGGGGAGTGTGTACTAAGGAGCGTTGTTCACCGCAGTGGGGAGTGTACCAGGCTTGTTCACCATCACCCCTTGCGTGAGTGTAACAGGGAGTGTTAGTTTCACCATCGTGGGTGTCTTGTACCAGGGAGCGTTAGGTTTACCATCACCACTGTGTGAGTGTGTGTACCAGGAGCGTTAGGGTTCAATCAACGTTGAAGTGTGTGTACCACGGAGTTAGGTACACCATCACCACTGGGAGTGTGTGTGGGAGTGTTAGGTTCAACATCACCACTGTGGCAGTGTGTGTACCAGGGAGCGTTAGGTTCACCATCACCCTGTGGGAGGTGTGTGTACCAGGGAGCATTAGGGTTCACCATCACCACCGTGGAGTGTGTGTGTTCAATGGAGCGTTAGTTTACTGCTCACCACCGTGGAGTGTGTACTCTAGGAGCGTTAGGTTCACCATCACCACTTTGTGAGTGTGTACCAGGAGATTTAGGGTCACCATCACCATCGTGGGGAGTGTGTGTACCAGGAGCTGTTAGGGTTCACCTGCAGTGGAGTGTGTGTGTACTGGGAGCGTTAGGTTCACCAAAACCACCGTGGAGTGTGTGTACCAGGAGTGTTAGGGTTCACCATCGTGGGTGTCTGTGTACCAGGAGCGTTAGGTTCACCATAACCACCGAGGGAGTGTGTTCACGAGGAAGCGTTAGGTTCACCGTCACCACCATATAGGAGGTGTGTACCAGGGAGCGTTAGTTTCACCATCACCACCGTGGAGTGTGTTTACCAGGGACCGTTAGGGTCATCTTCACCACCGTGGAGTGTGTGTACCAGGGAGCTTTAGGTTCACCATCACCACCGTGGGAGTGGTACAGGGAGCATTAGGGTTCACCATCGTGGGTGTCTGTGTACCAGGGAGCTTTAGGTTGACCATCACCACGGGAGGAGTACCAAGGAGCGTTAGGTTCACCATCACCACCGTGAGAGAGTGCGTACCAGGAGCGTTAGGTTCACCATCAACACTGTGGGAATGTGTGTACCAGGGAGAGTTAGGGTCACCATCGTGGCTGTGTACTAGGGAGCTTAGGGTTGACCATCACCACCGTGGGAGTGAGTACCAAGGAGCGTTATGTTCACCATCACCACCGTGGGAGTGCATGTACCAGGGAGCGTTAGTTTCGCCATCACCAGCGTGGGAGTGTGTGTACTAGGAGCGTTAGGTTCACCATCACCGTGGGAAATGTGAGCCAGGGAGAGTTAGGGTCACCATCACCATCGTGGGAGTGTGTGTACCAGGAGCGTTAGGTTCACCGTCAGTGGGGAGTGTGTGTACCAAGGAGCGTTAGGTTCACCGCAGTGGGAGTGTGTGTACCAGGAGCAGCATTACCATCACCTGTGGGGGAGTGTGTGTACCAGGGAGTGTTAGTTTCACCATCGTGGGTGTCTGTGTACCAGAGCGTTAGGGTTCACCATCACCACTGTGTGAGGTGTACCAGGGAGCGTTAGGTTCACCGTCACCACTGTGGGAGTGTGTACCACGGGAGCGTTAGGTACACCCTACCACTGGGCGTGGTGTGTGTGTACCAGGAGTTAGGTTCACCATCACCACCGTGGCAGTGTGTGTTCAAGGAGCGTTAGGTTCACCATAACCACCGAGGGAGGTTCACGAGGAAGCGTTAGGTTCACCGTCACCACCATAGGAGTGTGTACCAGGGAGCGTTAGTTTCACCATCACCACTGTGAGTGTGTTTACCAGGACCGTTAGGGTCATCTTCACCACTGTGGGAGCCAGGAGCGTTTGTTCACCATCACCACCGTGGGAGTGTGTGTACCAGGAGCGTTAGGTTCACCACCGTGGGTGTGTGGTACCAGGAGCGTTAGGTTGACCATCACCACCGTGAGTGAGTACCAAGGAGCGTTAGGTTCACCATCACCACCGTGAGAGTGGGTGTACCAGGAGCGTTAGGTTCACCATCACCACCGTGGAATGTGTATACCAGGAGCGTTAGGTTCACCGCCGTGGGAGTGTGTGTACCAGGTTAGGAGAGCCACCATCACCCCTGTGGGGAGTGTTCGAACCAGGGAGTCATAATTTCACCATCGTGGTGGCTGTGTGTACCAGGGAGCGTTAGGTTCACCATCACCACTCGTGGGAGTGTGTGTACCAGGGAGAGTTAGTTTCACCATCGTGGGTGTCTGTAAAACAAGAGCGTTAGTTCATCACATCACCACTGTGGAGAGTGTGTGTTCAAGGAGCGTTAGGTTCACCATCACCACCGTGGGAGGTACCAGGAGTGTTAGTTTCACCATCGTGGGTGTCTGTGTACCAGGGACGTTAGTTCACCATCACCACTGTGTGGTGTGTACCAGAGCGTTAGGGTCTGACTCGTCACCACTGTGGGAGTGTGGCATTACTGGAGCGTTAGGGTACACCATGACCACCGTGGGAGTGGTACTAGGGAGTGTTAGGTTCACCATCACCACCGTGGCAGTGTGTGTTCAATGGAGCGTTAGGTTCACCATCACCACTGTGGGAGGTGTGTACGAGGAGTGTTAGGTTCACCATCACCGTGGCAGTGTGTGTACCAGGGAGCGTTAGGTTCACCATCACCACCGTGGGAATGTGTGTACCAGAGAGAGTTAGGGGTCACCATCACCATCATGGGAGTGTGTGTACTGAGCGTTAGGGTACACCATCACATGGGAGGTGGTACCAGGGAGTAGTATAGGTTCATCATCACCACTGTAGCAGTGTGTACCAGGGAGCATTAGGTTCACCATCACCACCGTGGGAGTGTACCAGGGAGCGTTAGGGTTCACCATCACCACCGTGGGAGTGTGTGTCAGGAGCGTTAGGTTCACTCACCACCGTGGGAGTGTGTCTACCAGGAAGCGTTAGTTCACCACCAACGTGGGTGGTGTACCAGAGAGAGTTAGGGTCACCATCACCATCGGGAGTGTGTGTGGAGCGTTAGGTTCGCCGTGGGAGTGTGTGTACCAGGGAGCGTTAGGTTCACTGCAGTGGGGAGTGTGTGTACCTGGGAGCGTTAGATCACCATCACTCCATGTGTACCAGGGAGTGTTAGCCACCATAGTGGGGTGTACCAAGGGAGCGTTAGGTTCACCTATCAACACTGGGGAGTGTGTGTACGTGAGGGAGCGTTGTGCCCACCACCCAGAGAGTGTGTGCCCAGAGCGGTTTCACCATCACCACTGTGGGGTTCTCGGGTTAGGGTCATTTCACCACTGTGGGAGGAGGTACCAGGGAGCTAGGTTCACCATCACCACCGTGAGTGTGTACCAGGGAGCGTTAGTCACCATCAAGGGTGTGTGTATGTACCAGGAAACTTTAGGTTCACCATCACCAGAGTGTGTGTACCAGGGAGCGTTAGGTTCACCATCAAGGGTGTGTGTGCACCAGGAGCTTAGGGTCACCATCACCACCTTGGGAGTGTGTGTACGAGGGAGTTAGAACATCACCACTGTGGGCAGACCAGGGGTTCACATCGTGGGGTGTGTTCCAGTGAGCGTTAGGTTCACCATCACCACCGTGGGGTGTGTACCAGGGAGTCAGTTCACGTCACCAGAGGGAAAATTGTGGCGTTAACCACCATCACTGTGGGAATGTATGACAGGGAGCGTAGGGTTCAATCATCACCTTTGGGGAGTGTTACCAGAGGTTAGGTCACCATCACTACTGTAGGAGTGTGTTAACCAGATATAGGTTCACCACCGTGGGAGGGAGCGTTAGGTTCACCACTGTGGGAGTGTGTGAGAGTTAGGTTCACCATCACCACCGTGGGAGGTGTACCAGGGAGTGTTGTTCACCATCGGGTGTCTGTGTGCCAGGGAGCGTAGGGGTTCACCATCACCACTGTGGGAGTGCAAGGTGTACCATGGAGAGCGTCAGGTTCACCAACCACTGGGGAGTGTGTGTACCAGGGAGCGCTAGGTTCACTGTCACCACCGTGGGAGTGTGTGTACCAGGGAGCGTTAGGGTTCACCATCACCACCGTGGGGAGTGTGTGTACCAGGGAGTGTTAGGTTCACCATTGTGGGTGTAGAGCGTTAGGGTTCATCCATCACCACATTCGAGTGTGATTAGGGAGCAGGTTCACCATCACCATCGGGAGTGTGTACCAGGAAGCGTTAGGTTCACCATCGCCACTGTGAGTGTGTGTACCACAGCGTTAGGTTCACCATCACCACCGTGGGAGTGTTTGTAAAAGGATAGGGTTCACCATCACCCCAGGGAGGTAAGGAACAGGAGCATTAGGTTAACCATCATCAACGTGAGTGTACCAAGAAGCGTTAGGGTTCACCGTCACCACCGTGGGAGGTGTGTACTAGGGGCGTTAGATTCACCATCACCATCGTGAGAGTGTGTGTACTAGGGATCGTTTGGTTCACCATCACCACCAGGAGCTAGGTTCACCATCACCACCGGGAGTGTGTGTACCAGATAGCGTTAGCCATCACCACCGTGGGAGTGTGTGTACCAGGAGTGTAGGTTCACTGCCGTGGGAGAGTGTGTGTACCAGGAGCGTTAGGTTGACCATCACCACTGTGGGGGTGTTAGTGAGAATTAGGTTCACCATCACCCCAGTGGGAGAAGGAACAGGGAGAGCATTAGGGTTCACCTATCATCAATGATGGTGTGTACCAAGAAGAGTTAGGTTCACCGTCACCACCGTGGGAGTGGTGTACCAGGGGGCGTTAGATTCACCATCACCATCATCGTGAGAGCACTATGAATGTTTGGTTCAGGAGCTATAGGTTCACCATCACCACCGTGAGTGTACCAGATAGCGTTAGGTTCACCATCACCACTTGTGTACCAGGAGTGTTGTTCACCGCCGTGGGAGTGTGTGTACCAGGGAGCGTGATGTCACTGTCACCACTGTAGGAGGTGTGTACCAGGGAGCGTTAGTTTCACCATCACCACCGTGGGGAGTGTGTGTACCACGGAGCGTTAGGGTCATCTTCACCACTGGGAGTGAGTGTACGGGAGCGTTAGGGTTCACCATCACCACCGTGGGAGTGTGTGTACCAGGGAGCGTTAGGTTCACCATCATGGGTGTTTATGTACCAGGAAGCTTTAACCATCACCACCTTGGGAGGTACCAGGAGGTTAGTTCACCATCACCATCGTGAGAGGTACCTAGGAGCGTTAGGGTTCACCCTCACCACCGTGGGAGTGTGTGTGTACCAGGTAGCGTTAGGTTCACCATCACCACCATGGGAGAAGTGTACCAGGGAGCGTTAGGATCACCACTATCACCACCATGGGAGAGTGTGTGTGTACCAGGGTGCATTAGGTTCACCGCCGTGTGAGTGTGTGCGTGAGCGTTAGGTTCACCATCATCACTATCGTGGGAGTGTGTGTACCAGGAGCGTTAGTTCACCATCACCACCTTGGGAGGTGTGTACCAGGGAGTGTTAGGGTTTACCATCACAAACTGTGGGAGTGTGTGTACCAGGGAGGGTTAGGTTCACCGTCAACACCGTGGGAGTGTGTGTACCAGGGAGCGTTAGGATCACCATCACCACCATGGGAGGTAAAATGGTGGGCATTGGTTCACCGCCGTGTGAGTGTGTGTGTACAGGAAGGTTACCATCACCACTGTGGGAGTGGTACCAGGTTATTAGGTTCACCATGACCACCTGGGAGTGTGTGTACCAGGAGTGTTAGGGTACCATCACAAACTGTGGGAGTGTGTACAGGAGCGTTAGTTTCACCGTCACCACTGTGGGAGTGTGTGTACCAGGGTTAGGGATCACCATCACCAATGGGAGGTGTGTGTGTACCAGGGTGCATTAGGTTCACCTGCATGTGAACCAGGAAGCGTTAGGGTTCACCATCACTATCGTGGGTGTGTATACCAGGGAGCGTTAGGTTCACCATGACCACCTGGGAGTGTGTGTACCAGGGAGTGGTTACCATCACAACTCGTTGAGTGTGTGTACCAGGGAGCGTTAGGTTCACCGTCCACTGTGGGAGTGTGTACAAGAGAGAGTTAGGTTCACCATCACCACTGTGGGAGTGTGTATGTTAGGTTCACCATCACCGTGGGAGTGTGTGTACCAGGGAGCGCTAGTTCACCGTCACCACTGGGAGGTGTGGTAAAACAGGGAGCGTTAGGTTCACCATCACCACCGTGGGAGTGTGTGTACCAAGGAGTGTTAGGGTTCACCATCGTGGGTGTCTCTCCAGGAGGTTAGTTCCACCATCACCACCGTGGGATGTGTTGAACAGGGAGCATTAGGTTCACCATCATCAACGTGATAGTGTGTGTACCATGGAGCGTTAGGTTCACCTTCACCACCGTGAGTAGTTTGTAAAGGGAGCGTTAGGTTCACCATCACCCCAGTGGGAGTGTGTTGAACAGGAGCATTAGGCACCATCATCAACGTGATAGGTACCACAGCGTTAGGTTCACTTTCACCACCGTGGGGAGTGTGTACCAGGGGCATTCACCATCACCACCGTGGGAGGTACAGGAGCGTTAGTTCATCACCATCGGGAGTGTGTGTGAAGCGTTAGGTTCACCATCACCGTGATGTGTGTACCACATAGCGTTAGGTTCACCATCACCAGGAGTGTTTGTAAGGAGCGTTAGGTTCACCATCACCCCAGTGGGAGGTGATGAACAGGAGCATTAGGTTAACCATCATCAACGTGATAGTGTGTGTACCAAGAAGCGTTAGGTTCACTCACCACCGGAGCGAGTTCAGGGGGGTTAGATTCACCATCACCATCGTGAGAGTGTGTGTACCAGGGAGCGTTAGGTTCACCGCCGTGAGTGTGTGTAGGGAGCATTAGTTTGACCATCACCACCGTGGGAGGTTTGTGGGAGCGTTAGGTTCACCATCACCCCAGTGGGAGGTGTGAACAGAGCATGAGGTCACCATCATCAACGTGATAGTGTGTGTACCAAGAAGCGTTAGGTTCACCTTCACCACCGTGGGAGGTGTACCAGGGGCGTTAGATTCACCATCACCACCGTGGAGTGTACCAGGAGCGTTAGGTTCACTGGGATATGTACTAGGAGCGTGGCACTTTTCACCACTGTGGGAGTGTGTTTACTAGGGAGCGTTAGGTTCACCATCGTGGGTGTCTGTGTGACCACGAGCGTTAGGTTAACCATCGTGTGTGTCTGTGTACCACGGAGCGTTAGGTTCACCATTACCACCGAGGGAGTGTGTACCTGGGAGCGTTAGGTTCACCGTCACCACTGTAGGAGTGTGTGTTAGCCACCATCACCACCGTGGGAGGTGTAACATGGAGCGTTAGGTTCACCATCGTGGGTGTCTGTACCAGGGAGCTTTAGGTTCACCATCACCACCGTGGGAGTGTGTACCAGGGAGCGTTAGGTTCACCATCACCATCGTGGGAGTGTGTACCTGGAAGCGTTATGTTCACCATCACCACCGTGGGAGTGTGTGTACAAGGAGCATTAGGGTTCACCATCACCACCTTGGGAGGTGTGTACCAGAGCGTTAGGTTTACCATCACCACCGTGAGCCTGTGTACCAGGGGCGTTAGGTTCACTGTCACCACCGTGGGAGTGTGTGTACCAGGGAGTGTAGGTTCACCATCACCAGCGTGGGAGTGTGTGTACCAGGAGTGTTAGGTTCACCATCGGGTGTCTGTGTGCCAGGAGCATTAGGTCACCATCACCACCGTGGGAGTGTGTGTGTACCAGGGAGTGTTAGGTTCACCGTCACCACCATGGGAGTGGGTATTAGGGAACGATAGGTTCACCATCACCACCATGGGAGTGTGTGTACCAGGGAGTGTTAGGTTCACCATCGTGGGTTCTGTGTGCCAAGGAGCGTTAGGTTCACCATCACCACCATGGAAGTGTGTGTACCAGATAGTTAGGGTCACCATCACCACCATGGGAGTGTGTGTACCAGGAGCGTTAGGTTCACCATCACCACCGTGGGAGTGTGTGTACCAGGGAGTGTTAGGTTCACCATCACCACCGTGGGAGTGTGTGCACCAGGGAGTGTTAGGTTCACCATCACCACCGTGGGAGTGTGTGTGCCAGGAGTGTTAGGTTCACCGCAGTGGGAGTGTGTGTACCAGGGAGTGTTAGGTTCACCATCACCACCGTGGGAGTGTGTGTACCAGGTAGTGTTAGGTTCACCATCTTGGGTGTCTGTGTGCCAGGAAGCGTTAGGTTCACCATCACCACCATGGGAGTATGTGTAACAGGTAGCGTTAGATTCACCATCACCACCATGGGAGTGTGTGTACCAGGGAGCGTTAGGATCAGTATCACCACCATGGGAGTGTGTGTGTACCAGGGTGCGTTAGGTTCACCGCCATGTGAGTGTGTGTACCAGTGAGCGTTAGGTTCACTATCACCATCATGTGAGTGTGTGCACCAGTGAGCGTTAGGTTCACTATCACCATCATGGGAGTGTGTGTACCACGGAGCGTTAGGTTCACCATCACCACCGTGGGAGTCTGTGTACCAGGGAGCTTTAGGTTCACCATCACCACCGTGGGAGTGTGTGTACGAAGGAGTGTTAGGTTCACCATCACCACCGTGGGAGTGTGTATACCAGGGAGCGTTAGGTTCACCATCACCACCGTGGGTGTGTGTGCACCAGGGAGCGTTAGGTTCACCATTACCACCTTGGGAGTGTGTGTACCAGGAGGGTTGGGTTCTGCATCACCACCGTGGGAGTGTGTGTACCAGGGAGCGTTAGGTTCAACACCGTGGGAGTGTGTGTGTACCAGAGAGCATTAAGTTCACTACCGTGGGAGTTTGTGTACCATGGAGCATTATGTTTACCATCAACACCATGGGAGTGTGTGTAAGAGGGAGCATTAGGTTCACCATCACCACCGTGAGAGTGTGTGCACCAGGGACCGTTAGGTTCACCATCACCACCGTGGGAGTGTGTGTACCAGGGAGTGTTAGGTTCACCATCACCACCGTGGGAGTGCGTGTACCAGGGAGCATCAGGTTCACCGCCGTGGAAGTGTGTGAACCAGGGAGCATTATGTTCACCATCAACACCATGGGAGTGTGTGTAAGAGGGAGCATTAGGTTCACCATCACCATCGTGGGAGTGTGTGTACCATGGAGCGTTAGGTATACCATCACCACCGTGGGAGTGTTTGTACCAGGAAGTGTTAGGTTCACCATCACCACCGTGGCAGTTTGTGTACCAGGGAGCATTAGGTTCACCATCAACACTTTGGGAGTTCGTGTACTAGGGAGCATTAGGTTAACCATCACCACTGTGGGAGTGTGTGTTCAAGGGAGCGTTAGGTTCACCATCACCACCTTGGGAGTGTGTATACCAGGAAGCGTTAGGTTCACCATCACCACCGTGGGAGTGTGTGTACCCATAGCGTTAGGTTCACCATCACCACCGTGGGGAGTGTTTGTAAAGGGAGCGTTAGGTTCACCATCACCCCAGTGGGGAGTGTGTTGAACAGGAGCATTAGGTTAACCATCATCAACGTGATAGTGTGTTAGCCAAGCGTTAGGTTCACCGTCACCACCGTGGGAGTGCGTGTACCAGGGGGGGTTAGATTCACCATCACCATCGTGAGAGTGTGTGTGCCAGGGGAGCGTTAGGTTCACCGCCGTGGGGTGTGTGTACCAGGGGCATTAGGTTGACCATCACCACCGTGGGGTGTTTGTAAAGGGAGCGTTAGGTTCACCATCACCCCAGTGGGAGTGTGTTGAACAGGGAGCATTAGGTTCACCATCATCAACGTGATAGTGTGTGTACCAAGCGTTAGGTTCACCTTCACCACCGTGGGAGTGTGCGTGTACCGGGGGCGTTAGATTCACCCATCACCACCGTGGGGAGTGTGTGTGTCCAGGGGGCGTTAGGTTCACCGCCGTGGGGAGTGTGTGCCAGGGGAGCGTAAGGTTCACCTTCACCACTGTGGGAGTGTGTTTACTAGGGAGCGTTAGGTTCACCATCGTGGGTGTCTGTGTGCCACGGGCGTTAGGTTAACCATCGTGTGTCTGTGTACCACGGGCGTTGGTTCACCATTACCACCGAGGGAGTGTGTGTGCCTGGGAGCGTTAGGTTCACCGTCACCACCGTAGGAGTGTGTGTACCAGGGAGCGTTGGCTTCACCATCACCACCGTGGAGTGTATGTAACATGGAGCGTTAGGTTCACCATCGTGGGTGTCTGTGTACCAGGGGCTATGGGTTCACCATCACCGTGGGGAGTGTGTACCAGGGAGCGTTAGGTTCACCATCACCATCGTGGGAGTGTGTGTACCTGGAAGCGTTATGTTCACCATCACCACCGTGGGAGTGTGTGTACAAGGAGCATTAGGTTCACCATCACCACCTTGGGAGTGTGTGTACCAGGGAGCGTTAGGTTTACCATCACCACCGTGGGAGTCTGTGTACCAGGGGGCGTTGGGTTCTGCGTCACCACCGTGGGAGTGTGTGTGCCAGGGAGTGTGGGTTCACCATCACCAGCGTGGGAGTGTGTGTACAGGGAGTGTTAGGTTCACCATCGTGGGTGTCTGTGTGCCAGGGAGCATTGGGTTCACCATCACCACCGTGGGAGTGTGTGTACCAGGGAGTGTTGGTTCACCGTCACCACCATGGAGTGTGTGTACCAGGGAACGATAGGTTCACCATCACCACCATGGGAGTGTGTGTACCAGGGGAGTGTTAGGTTCACCATCGTGGGTGTCTGTGTGCCAGGAGCGTTAGGTTCACCATCACCACCATGGAAGTGTGTGTGTACCAGATAGCGTTAGGGTCACCATCACCACCATGGGTGTGTGTGCCAGGGCGTTAGGTTCACCACCGTGTGAGTGTGTGTACCAGGGCGCGTGGGTTCATCATCACCACCGTGGGAGTGTGTACCACGGACAGGTTCACCATCACTACCGTGGGAGTGTGTGTACCAGGGAGTGTTAGGTTCACCATCACCACCGTGGGAGTGTGTGTACCAGGGGCGTTAGGGTTCACCATCACCACCGTGGGAGTGTGTGTGCCAGGGAGCGTTAGGTTCACCATCACCACGTGGGGTGTGTGTACCAGGGGCGTTAGGTTCACCATCACCACCATGGGGTATGTGTACCAGGAGCGTTAGGTTCACCATCACCACCATGGGGGTGTGTGTGCCAGGGAGTGTTAGGTTCACCATCGTGGGTGTCTGTGTGCCAAGGGCGTTAGGTTCACCATCACCACCGTGGGGTGTGTGTACCAGGGAGCGTTAGGTTCACCTTCACCACCGTGGGAGTGTGTGTACCAGGAAGCGTTATATTCACCATCACCACCGTGGGGTGTGTGTACTAGGGCGTTAGTTTCACCATCACCACCGTGGGTGTGTGTGTACCAGATAGCGTTAGGGTCACCATCACCACCATGGAAGTGTGTGTGGGGGCGTTAGGATCACCATCACCACCGTGGGGAGTGTGTGTGACCAGGGAGCGTTAGGTTCACCGTGGTGCAGTGTGTGTGCGTTGGTTCATCATCACCACCGTGGGGAGTGTGTGTGTGTATCACGGGCTGGGTTCACCACCACTGGCCGGAGTGTGTGTACCAGGAGTGTTAGGTTCACCATCACCACCGTGGGAGTGTGTGTGCCAGGGGCGTTGAGTTCACCATCATCACCGTAGGGAGTGTGTGTACCAGGGCGTTAGGTTCAACATCATCACCGTGGAGTGTGTACCAGGGGCGTTAGATTTACCATCACCATCGTGAGTGTGTGGTACTAGGGATCGTTTGGTTCACCATCACCACCAGGGAGCTTTAGGTTCACCATCACCACCGTGGGAGTGTGTGTCCAGATAGCGTTAGGTTCACCATCACCACCGTGGGAGTGTGTGTACTAGGGAGCGTTAGGTTAACCGCCGTGGGAGTGTGTGTACCAGGGGCGTTGGGTTCACCATCACCACCGTGGGGAGTGTGTGTACCAGGGGTAGGTTCACCTTCACCACTGTGGGAGTGTGTTTACTAGGGGCGTTAGGTTCACCATCGTGGGTGTCTGTGTACCAGGAGGCGTTAGGTTCTAATACCACCGAGGAGTGTGTGCCTGGAAGCGTTTGGTTCACCGTCACCACCGTGGGAGTGTGTGTACCAGGGAGCGTTAGGTTCCCTTCACCACCGTGGGAGTGTGTGTGCAGGGGTGTTGGGTTCACATCACCACCATGGGTGTGTGTACCAGGGCGTTGGTTCACCATCACCACCGTGGGGGTGTGTGTACCAGGGAGCGTTAGGTTCACCATCACCACCGTGGGAGTGTGTGTACCAGGGAGCGTTAGATTCACCTTCACCATCGTGGGATGTGTGTACCAGGAAGCGTTATATTCACCATCACCACCGTGGGAGTGTGTGTGCAGGAAGCGTTAGGTTCACCATCACCACCGTGGGGTGTGTGCCAGATAGCATTAGGGTCACCATCACCACCATGGAAGTGTGTGTGCCAGGGAGCGTTAGGATCACTCATCAACGTGTGGGTGTGTGTGTACCAGGGGCGTTAGGTTCCATGGAAGTGTGATGTGCCAGGCGCGTTAGGTTCATCATGACCACCGTGGAGTGTGGATACCACGGGCGTGGTTCACCTTCACCCGTGGGGTGTGTGTGCCAGGGAGTGTTGGGTTCACCATCACCACCGTGGGGAGTGTGTGTGCCAGGGCGGTAGGTTCACCATCACCACTGGGAGTGTGTGTACCAGGGAGCGTTAGGTTCACCATACTGGTGGGATTGTGTGTAAAGGGCGTTAGGTTCACCATCCCCAGTGGGAGTGTGTGTAACAGGGGCATTGGGTTCACCATCACCAACGTGATAGTGTGTGCCAAGGAGCGTTACATTGAGGAGTTGCGTGTACCAGGGAGCGTTAGATTCACGTCACCATCGTGTGACTGTGTGTTATGAGGGATCGTTTGGTTCACATCACCACCAGAGCTTGGTTCACCATCACCACCGTGGGGTGTGTGTACCAGATAGCGTTAGTTTCACCGTCACCACCGTGGGAGTGTGTGTTACTAGGGGCGTGGTTCACCATCGTGGGAGTGTGTGTGCCAGGAGCGTGCTTATCACCACCGTGGGAGTGTGTGTACCAGGGAGGTAGGGTTCCTACCACTGTGGGAGTGTGTTTACTAGTGAGCGTTAGGTTCACCATCGTGGTGTCTGTGTACCAGGGGCGTTAGGTTCACCATTCCACAGGGGTGTGTCCTGGGGCGTTAGGTTCACCGTCACCACCGTAGGAGTGTGTGTGTGTCCAGGGGTGGGTTCACCACCGTGGAGTGTTTGTGTACCAGGGAGCATTAGGTTCAGAGCCACCGTGGGAGTGTGTGTACCAGGGAGCGTCAGGTTCACCATCATTAGGGTGGGAGTTTGTGTACCAGGGGCGTTAGGTTCACCATCACTCCGAGGGAGTGTGTGTACCACGGGCGTTGGGTCATCTTCACCACCGTGGGGTGGGTGTACCAATGGGCGTTGGGTTCACCATCACCACCGTGGGAGTGTGCGTACCAGGGCGCGTTAGGTTCACTCACCACCGTGGTGTGTACCAGGGAGAGTTAGGGTCACCATCACCATCGTGGGTGTGTGTGCCAGGAGCGTTAAGTTCACCTCCGTGGGAGTGTGTGTACCAGGGAGCATTATGTTCGCCAACAAAATGGGAGTGTGTTTAGAGGGGCATTAAGTTCACTCCTGAGTGGCACCAGGGGCGTTAGGTTCACCATCACCACGTGGGAGTGTGTGCAGGGGCGTTAGGTTCACAATCACCACTGTGTTAGTGTGTGCCAGGAGCGTTAGGTTCACATCACCCTGAGAATGCCAGGGAGCGTTGGGTTCACTCACCACCGTGGGTGTGTGTGTACCGGGGCGTTAGGTTCACCATCACCACCTTGGGAGTGTGTGTGTACAGGGAGGTTGGGTTCACCATCACCACCGTGGGGTGTGTGTACCAGAGACGTTGGTTCTCTTCAGTGGGGTGTGTGTGTGCAGGGGCATTAGGTTCACCACCGTGGGGTGTGTATCAGGAGCATATGTTCACCATCAACACCATGGGAGAGTGTGCCAGGGAGCGTTAGGTTCACCATCACCACCGTGGGAGTGTGTACCGGGAGCATTAGGTTCACCATCACCACCGTGGGGTGTGTGCAAGGGGCGTTGGGTTCACCATCACCACCGTGGGAGTGTGTCTACCAGGAAGCGTTAGGTTCACCATCACCACCGTGGAATGTGTACCAGAGAGTTAGGGTCACCATCACCATCGTGGGGTGTGTGCAGGGCGTTAGGTTCACCGCCGTGAGGTTGTGTACCAGGGCGTTAGGTTCACAGTGGGGTGTGTGTACCAGGGCGTTGGGATCACCATCACCCCGTGGAGTGTGTATACCAAGTGTTAGTTTTACCATCGTGGTGTCTGTGTACCAGGGCGTTGGGTTCACCATCAACACCGTGGAGTTATTATTGTGCGAGCGTTAGGTTCGTCAACCGTAGGAGTGTGTGTTACCAGGGCGTTAGTTTCATCACCACCGTGGAGTGTGTGTACCCCAGGCGTTGGGGTCATCTTCACCACCGTGGGGAGTGAGTGTACCAGGGAGCGTTGGTTCATCACCACCGTGGGGTGTGTGTACCAGGGCGTTAGGTTCACCATCATGGGTGTCTATGTACCAGGAAGCTTTAGGTTCACCATCACCACCTTGGGAGTGTGTGTCTGGAGTGGGTTCACCATCACCACTGTGGGAGTGTGTGTGCCAGGGTGTTGGTTCACCATCGTGGGTGTCTGTGTGCTAGGGCGTTATGTTCACCATCACCACCGTGGGGAGTGTGTTACCAGGGGTGTTAGGTTCACCGTCACCACCGTGGGGTGTGTATGAATGGGATGTGGGTTCACCATCACCACCTTGGGAGTGTGTACAGGGGCGTTAGGTTCACCTACCACTGTAGGGTGTGTTAACCATATGGCGTTAGGTTCACCCTCACCACCGTGGGAGTGTGTGTACCAGGTAGCGTTAGGTTCACCATCACCACCATGGGGTGTGTGTGCCAGGGCGTTAGGATCACCATCACCACCATGTTGGTGTGTGTGTGCCAGGGTGCGTGGGTTCACCGCCGGTGATGAGTGTTGTACCAGTGAGCGTTAGGTTCACCATCACCATCGTGGGAGTGTGTGTGCCAGGGAGCGTTAGGTTCACCATCACCACCGTGGGAGTGTGTGTGCCAGGGAGCGATAGGTCCACCCCTGTGGAGTGTGTGTGTACCAGGGAGCATTAGGTTCACCATCATCACCATGGGAGTGTGTGTAGAGAGCGTGGGTTCACCATCACAACCGTGAGAATGTGTGCACAAGGGCGTTGGGTTCACCATCACCACGGTGTGTGTACCACGGGCGTTAGTACACCATCACCACTGTGGGGTGTGTGTGTACCAGGAGCATTAGGTTCACCATCACCACGGGGAGTTGTGTGTACCACGGGCGTTAGGGTCATCTTCACCACCGTGGGAATGAGTGTACCATTGAGCGTTAGGTTCACCATCACCACCGTGGGAGTGTGTGTACCAGGGGCGTTAGGTTCTACATCACCACCGTGGTGTGTACCAGGGAGAGTTAGGGTCACCATCACCATCGTGGGGAGTGTGTGTACCAGGGGCGTTGAGTTCACCTCCGTGGAGTGTGTGTACCAGGGGCATTATGTTCACCATCAACAAATGGGGTGTGTTTAAGAGGGAGCATTAAGTTCACCATCACCACCGTGAGTGTGTGCACCAGGGCGTTAGGTTCACCATCACCACCGTGGGGTGTGTATTCCAGGCGTTAGGTTCACCATCACCACTGTGTGAGTGTGTGTTACCAGGGAGCTTAGGTTCACCATCACCACCGTGGGAGGTGTACCGGGGCGTTGGGTTCACCATCACCACCGTGGGGAATTGTGTGTACCAGGGGCGTTAGGTTCACCATCACCACCTTGGGAGTGTGTGTACCAGGGAGGTTAGGTTCACTATCACCACCGTGGGGAGTTGTTATTACCAGAGCGTTAGGTTCACCACTGTGGGGTGTGTGTGTACCAGGGGCATGGGTTCACCACCGTGGGGATTTTGTGTATCAGGGCATTATGTTCACCATCAACACCATGGGGAGTGTGTAGAGACGTGGGTTCACCATCACCATCGTGAGAGTGTGTGCACCAGGGGCGTTAGGTTCACCATCACCACCGTGGAGTGTGTACCAGGGGCGTTGGGTTCACCATCACCACCGTGAGGTGTGTGTGCCACGGGCGTTAGGTACACCATCACCACCGTGGGATTGTGTGTGCCAGGGTGTTGGGTTCATCATCACCACCGTGGCGATTGTTGTTAGCCAGAACGTGGGTTCACCATCACCACCGTTGAGTTGTGTGACCAGGGCATTGGGTTCTACATCACCACCCTGGGAGTGTGTGTTCAGGGAGCGTTAGGTTCACCATCACCACCGTGGGGTGTGTGTCTACCAGGAAGCGTTAGGTTCACCATCACCAGTGGGAATGTGTTATGCCAGAGAGTTAGGGTCACCATCACCATCGTGGGGTGTGCCAGGGAGCGTTAGGTTCACCGCCGTGGGGTGTACCAGGGGCGTTGGGTTCACCACCAGTGGGAGTGTGTGTACCTGGGGCGTTAGGATCTCCATCACCCCCGGGAGTGGTGTACCGGAGTGTTAGTTTCACCATCGTGGGTGTCTGTGTACCAGGGCGTTGGGTTCTGCATCAACACCGTGGGGAGTGTGTGTACGAGGGCGTTAGGTTCACCGTCACCGTGGGGTATTGTTAGTGCCAGGGGCGTTAGTTCATCACCACCGTGGGAGTGTGTGTTCCCCGGGCGTTGGGGTCATCTTCACCACCGTGGGGTGAGTGTACCAGGGGCGTTAGGTTCACCATCACCGTGGGAGTGTGTGTACCAGGGGTGGGTTCACCATCAGGGGTGTGTATGTACCAGGAAACTTTAGGTTCACCATCACCACCTTGGGAGTGTGTGTGTGCAGTGTTAGGTTCACCATCACCACTGTGGGAGTGTGTGCAGGGGCGTTAGGTTCACCATCAGGGTGTGTATGCCAGGAAGCTTTAGGTTCACCATCACCACCTTGGGAGTGTGTGTACGAGGTGTTAGGTTCACCATCACCACTGTGGAGTGTGTGTACCAGAGTGTTAGGTTCAACATCGTGGGTGTCTGTGTGCCTGGGGAGCGTTGGGTTCACCATCACCACCGTGGAGTGTGTGTACCAGGGAGTGTTGGTTCACCGTCACCACCGGAGTGTGTGTACCAGGGAGCGTTATGTTCACCATCACCACGTGGGGAATGTGTATGACAGGGAGCGTTAGGTTCACCATCACCACCTTGGGAGTGTGTATAACAGGGCGTTGGTTCACTCACTACCGTAGGAGTGTGTTAACCAGATTGGTGGGTTCACCCTCACCACCGTGGGGTGTGTTATTATGCCAGGTAGCGTTAGGTTCACCATCACCACCATGGGGTGTGTTAGTGCCAGGGGCGTTAGGATCACCATCACCACCATGGTGGTGTGTGTGTACAGGGTGCATTACGTTCTCGCCGTTGGTGTGTGTGTACCAGTGAGCGTTAGGTTCACCATCACCATCTGGGGTGTGTGTACCAGGGTGGTTCACCTATCACCACCGTGGGGTATTGTGTTACCAGGGAGCGTTGGGTTCACCATCACCACCGTGGAGTGTGTGTACCAGGGCGCGTTGGGTTCACCATCACCACCTTAGGAGTGTGTGTCCCAGGGAGGTTAGGTTCACCATCACCACCGTGGGGTGTGTGCCAGGGGCGATGGGTTCACCCCGTGAAGTGTGTGTGTACCAGGGGCATTAGGTTCTCATCATCACCATGGGGTGTGTGTGAGAGGGGCATTAGGTTCACCATCACACCGTGAGAATGTGTGGACAAGGGGCGGGTGGGTTCACCATCACCACCGTGGCGGTGTGTGTACCAGGGGCGTTAGGTTCAACATTACCGTGGGGTGTGTGTGGTGCAGGGGCGTTAGGTTCACCATCACCACCGTGGGAGTATGTGTACCAGGAGCATTGGGTTCACCATCACCACCTAGGTGTGTACCAGGGGCGTTGGGTTTACCATCACCACCGTGGGGATCTGTGTACCAGGGGGCGTTAGGTTCACTGTCACCACCGTGGGGTGTGTGTGCGAGGGGCGTTGGGTTCACCATCACCATCGTGGGGAGTGTGTGTACCAGAGTGTTAGGGTTCACCATCACCAGCGTGGGGGTGTGTGTACCAGGAGTGTTAGGTTCACCATCGTGGGTGTCTGTGTTCCAGGGCATTGGGTTCACCATCACCACCGTGGGGTGTGTACCAGGGTGTTAGGTTCACCGTCACCACCATGGGATTGATGGCCTGAGGAACGATAGGTTCACCATCACCACCGTGGGGTGTGTGTGTACCAGGGGCGTCAGGTTCACCATCACCACACCGTGGGAGTGTGTGTACCAGATAGCGTTAGGGTCAGCATCACCACCATGGGTGTGTGTACCAGGGTGTTAGGTTCACCACCGTGTGAGTGTGTACCAGGGCGTGTTGGTTCATCATCACCACCGTGGGGAGTGTGTGTACCACGGGCATAGGTTCAACATCACTACTGTGGGCGTGTGTGTGTACCAGGGAGTGTTAGGTTCACCATCACCACCGTGGGATTATGTGTGCCAGGAGCGTTAGGTTCACCATCACCACCGTGGGAGTGTGTGTGCCAGGGCGTTAGGTTCACCATCACCACCGTGGGGTGTGTGCAGGGAGCGTTAGGCTCACCATCACCACCGTGGGAGTATGTATACCAGGGAGCGTTAGGTTCACCATCACCACCGTGGGGTGTGTGTACCAGGGTGTTAGGTTCACCATCGTGGGTGTCTGTGTGCAGGGGCGTTAGGTTCACCATCACCACCGTGGGGGTGTGTGTACCAGGGAGCGTTAGGTTCGTCACCACCGTGGGGTGTGTGTACCATGGGCGTCAGGTTCAGCTTCACCACCGTGGGGGAGTGTGTGTGCAGGAAGCGTTATATTCTACATCACCACCGTGGGGTGTGTTTACCAGATAGCGTTGGGGTCACCATCACCACCATAGGTGTGTATACCAGGGAGTGTTAGGATCACCATCACCACCGTGGGAGTGTTGTACCAGGGGAGCGTTAGGTTCACCGCCGTGTGTGTGTGTGCCAGGGCGCATTGGTTCATCATCACCACCGTGGGGAGTGTGTGTGTCACGGACTGTAGGTTCACCATCACTACCGTGGGAGAGTGTGTGCCAGGGAGTGTTAGGTTCACCATCACCACTGTGGGAGTGAGTGTACCAGGGAGCGTTAGGTTCACCATCATCACTGTGGGGAGTGTGTGTACCAGGGAGCGTTAGGTTCAACATCATTACCGTGGGGTGTGTGTACCAGGGCGTTAGATTCACCATCACCATCATGAGAGTGTGTGTACTAGGGATCGTTTGGTTCACCATCACCACCAGGGAGCTTTAGGTTCTCCATCACCACCGTGGGAGTGTGTGTACCAAATAGCGTTAGGTTCACCATCACCACCGTGGGGAGTGTGTGTGCCAGGGAGCGTTAGGTTCACCGCCGTGGGGTGTGTTGTACCAGGGAGCGTTGGGTTCACCATCACCAACGTGGAGTGTGTGTGTGCCAGGGAAGGTTAACCTTCACCACTGTGGGGAGTGTGTTTAATAGGGGCGGTAGGTTCACCATCGTGGGTGTCTGTGTACCAGGGCGTTAGGTTCTATACCACCGAGTGTGTATACTTGGGGCGTTAGGTTCAACATCATTACCGTGGGTGAGTTGTGTGTACCAGGGGGCGTTAGGTTCACCATCATCACCGTGGGAGTGTTGTTGTGCCGGGGCGTTGGGTTCAACATCATTACCGTGGGGAGTGTGTGTACCAGGGGCGTTAGATTCACCATCACCATCGTGAGTGTACTCGGGATCGTTTGGTTCACCATCACCACCAGGGGAGCTTTGGGTTCACCATCACCACCGTGGGGTGTGTGCCAAATAGCGTTAGTTCACCATCACCACCGTGGGGTGTGTGTACCAGGGAGCGTTAGGTTCACCGCCATGGGAGTGTGTGTACCAGGGAGGCGCTAGGTTCACCATCACCACCGTGGGAGTGTGTGTACCAGGGAGCGTAGGTTAACCTTCACCACTGTGGGAGTGTGTTTACTAGGGAGCGTTGGTTCACCATCGTGGGTGTCTGTGTACCAGGGAGCGTTGGTTCTACCTAATACCGAGGGAGTGTGCCTGGGAGCGTTGGGTTCACCGTCACCACCGTGGGGAATGTGTGTGTGCAGAGTGTTGGTTCACCATCACCACCGTGGGAGTGTGTGTACCAGGGGGTTAGGTTCACCATACTCACCGTGGGGAGTGTGTGCCAGGGGCGTTAGGTTCACTCACCACCGTGGGGAGTGTGTGTACCAGGGAGCGTTAGATTCACCTTCACCACCGTGGGAGTGTGTGTACCAGGAAGCAGTTTGTGCGAAGCGTTAGGTTCTCATCACCACCGTGGGGAATGTGTGTACCAGAGAGCTAGGGTCACCATCACCATCGTGGGAATGTGTGTACCAGGGTGCGTTAGGTTCTGCCGTGGGGAGTGTGTGTACCAGGGAGCGTTAGGTTCACCGAGTGGAGTGTGTGTGCCAGGAAGCGTTAGGATATCACACCCCGTGGAGTGTGTGTACCAGGGGTGTTAGTTTCACCATCGTGGGTGTCTGTACCAAGTAGCGTTAGGTTCTCCATCAACACCGTGGAGTGTGTGTACGAGGGGGCGTTAGGGTTCACTGTCACCACTGTAAGTGTGTGTGCCAGGGCGATAGTTTCTACATCACCACCATGGGAGTGGGTTTTACGGAGCGTTAGGGTCATCTTCACAAACGTGGGAGTGGTGTACCGGGGAGCGTTAGGTTCACCATCACCGCCATGGGAGTGTGTGTATCAGGGAGTGTTAGGTTCACTCATCGTGGGTTTGTGTGCCACGGGCGTTGGTTCACCATCACCACAGTGGGAGTGTGTGTGAGGGAGCGTTAGGTTCACTGCCACCGTGGGAATGTGTACCATGGAGCGTTAGGTTCACCTTCACCGTGGGGAGTGTGTGTGCCAGGAAGCGTTATATTCACCATCACCACCGTTGGGGAGTGTGTGTACCAGGGAGGTTAGGTTCACCATCACCACCTGGGGAGTGTGTTTGCCAGGGAGCGTTAGGTTCGTCACCACCGTGGGAGTGTGTTGGAGTGTTAGGTTCACCATCACCACCGTGGGGTGTGTGTGCCAGGGTGTGTTAGGTTCACCTTCACCACCGTGGGGTGTGTGTGCAAGACGTTATATTCACCATCACCAGTGGGGAGTGTGTGTACCAGGGAGCGTTGGGTTTCACCATCACCACCGTGGGAGTGTGTGTACCAGATAGCGTTAGGGTCACCATCACCACCATGGAAGTGTGTGCCAGGGAGCGTTAGGATCACATCACCACCCTGGGAGTGTGTGTGTGTACCAGGGGCGTTAGGTTCACCGTGCGTGTGAGTGTGTACCAGGGCGCTAGGTTCATCATCACCACCGTGGGAGTGTGTGTGTGCCAGGGGCGTTAGTACCATCACCATCGTGAGAGTGTGTGTGTACTAGGGATCGTTTGGTTCACCATCACCACCAGGGAGCTTTGGGTTCACCATCACCACCTGGGGAGTGTGTACCAGATAGCGTTAGGTTCACCATCACCTGCGTGGGAGTGTGTGTACCAGGGAGCGTTAGGTTTCTACCGCAGTGGGAGGTGTGTGTGCCAGGGGCGTTAGGTTCACCATCACCACGTGGGAGTGTGTGTACCAGGGGCCGTAGGTTACCTCACCACTGTGGAGTGTGTTTACTAGGAGTGTTAGGTTCACCAGTGTGAGTGTGTGTACCAGGGCGTGTTAGGTTCATCATCACCACCGTGGAGTGTGTGTACCACGAGACATAGTTCACCATCACTACCTGTGGGCGTGTGTGTACCAGGGAGTGTTAGGTTACCATCACCACCGTGGGAGTGTGTGACCAGGGGAGCGTTAGGTTCACCATCACCACCGTGGGAGTGTGTGCCAGGGTGTGTTGGGTTCACCTTCACCACCGTGGGACTGTGTGTACCAGGAAGCATTATATTCACCATCACCACCGTGGGAGTGTGTGTACCAGGGGCGTTAGGTTCACCATCACCAGCGTTGGAGTGTGTGTGCAGGGCGCGTTAGGTTCACCATCACCATGCTTAGTGTGTGTCCCACGTTGGGTTAGGTTCACCATCACCACCGTGGGAGTGTGTGTACCAGGGAGAGTAGGTTCACCACCGTGGGAGTGTGTGTGTGTGCCAGGGCATTAGGTTCACCATCATCACCATGGGGTGTGTGTAGAGGGAGATTAGGTTCACCATCACAACCGTGAGAATGTGTGTTGCACAAGGGAGGCGTTGGGTTCACCATCACCACCGTGGGAGTGTGTGTTGCCAGGCGTTAGGTACACCACCACCACTGTGGGAGTGTGTGTACCAGGGAGTGTTAGGTTCACCATCACCACGTGGCAGTGTGTGCCAGGGGCGTTGGGTTCACCATCACCACCGTGGGGAGTGTGTGTACCAGGGGCGTTAGGTTCACCATCACCACCGTGTGGGGTATGTGTACCAGGGAGCATTGGGTTCACGATCACCACCAGTGGGAGTGTGTGTACCAGGGAGCGTTAGGTTCACCGTCACCACCCGATGGGAGTGTGTGTACCATGGAGCGTTAGGTTCACCTTCACCACCGTGGGAGTGTGTGTACCAGGGGCGTTATATTCACCATCACCACCGTGGGAGTGTGTGTACCAGGGAGGTTAGGTTCACCATCACCACCTTGGGGAGTGTGTGCCTGCCAGGAGCGTTAGGTTCCACTGTCACCACCGTGGGGTGTTGTTTACGAGGCGTTAGGTTCAGCATCACCACCGTGGGAGTGTGTGTACCAGGGTGTGTTGGGTTCACCTTCACCACCGTGGGGAGTGTGTGTACCAGGAAGCGTTATATTCACCATCACCGTGGGGAGTGTGTGTGCCAGGGGCGTTAGGTTCAACATCACCATGGATGGGAGTGTGTGTTCTAGATAGCGTTAGGGTCACCATCACAGCCATGGAGGTGTGTGTGCCAGGGGCGTTAGGATCACCATCACCACCCTGGGGTGTGTGTGTGTGCCAGGGGCGTTCTGTTCACCGTCGTGTGAGGTGTGTGTACCAGGGCGTGTGGGTTCATCATCACCACGTGGGGTGTGTGTGTGCCAGGGAGCGTTAGGTTCACCATCACCACCGTGGGAGTGTGTGTACCAGAGCGTTAGATTCACCATCACCATCGTGGTGTGTGTGTACTAGGGATCGTTTGGTTCTGTCACCACCAGGGAGCTTTAGGTTCACCATCACCACGTGGGGTGTGTGTACCAGATAGCGTTAGGTCACCATCACCTCCGTGGGGTGTGTGTACCAGGGAGCGTTAGGTTCACCGCCGTGGGAGTGTGTGTACCAGAGTGTTAGATTCACCATCACCACCGTGGGAGTGTGTGTACCAGGGAGCGTGGGTTCACCTTCACCACTGTGGGAGTGTGTTTACTAGGGGCGTTAGGTTCACCGCCGTGTGGAGTGTGTGTGCCAGGGCGGCGTTGGTTCATCATCACCACCGTGGAGTGTGTGCCACGGGCGTGGGTTCACCATCACTACCAGTGGGAGTGAGTGTGCCAGGGAGTGTTAGGTTCACCATCACAGCGTGGAGTGTGTGTGCCAGGGCGTTGGTTCTGCATCACCAGCGTGGGGAGTGTGTTACCAGGGAGCGTTAGGTTCATCTTCACCACCGTGGGAGTGTCTGCACCAGGGGCGATGGATTCACTTTCACCACCGTGGGGTGTGTGTACCAGGGCGTTGGTTCACCTGCGATGGGAGCGTGTACCAGGTAGCGTTAGGGTCACCATCACTACCATGTGGAGGTGTGTGTACCAGAGGCGTTAGGTTCACCATCACCACCGAGGGGTGTGTGTGTGCCAGGCGCGTTAGGTTCATCATCACCACCGTGAGTGTGTGCCACGGGCGTGGAGTTCACCATCACTACCGTGGGATTGAGTGTGCTAGGGTGTTGGGTTCACCATCACCACCGTGGAGTGTGTGTACCAGGGAGCGTTATGTTCACCATCACCACCGTGAGTGTGTGCCAGGGAGCGTTAGGTTCACCATCACCACCGTGGGGAGTGTGTGTGCCAGGAGCGTTAGGTTCATCATTCACCACCATGGGAGTGTGTGTACCAGGGCGTTAGGTTCACCATCACTACTGTGGGAGAGTGTGTACCAGATAGGGTTAGGGTCACCATCACCACCGTGGAAGTGTGTGTGTACCAGGGCGTTAGGTTCACCATCACCACATGGGAGGTGTGTGTGTGTACCAGGGGCGTTAGGTTCACCACCACTGTGAATGTGTGTGTACCAGGGGTGTTAGGTTCATCATCACCACCGTGGGAGTGTGTGTACCAGGAGTGTTTAGTTCTCCATCACCACTGTGGAGTGTGTGCCAGGGAGCGTTAGGTTCACCATCACCACGTGGGAGTGTGTGTATCTGGGAGCGTTAGGTTCACCATCACCACCGTGGGAATGTGTGTATGAGTGAGCGTTAGGTTCACCATCACCACCGTGGGAGTGTGTGTGTCCAGGGAGCGTTAGGTTCACCATCACCATGGGAGTGTGTACCAGGGAGGTTAGGTTCTACCATCATTGGTGTTTGTGTGCCAGGGGCGTTAGGTTCACCATCACCACCGTGGGGAGTGTTGTACCAGGAGCGTTAGGTTCTCGTCACCACCGTGGGAGTGTGTGTGTACCATGGAGCGTTGGGTTCACCTTCACCACCGTGGGGTGTGTGTGTACAGGAGCGTTATATTCAATCACCACCGTGGGGTGTGTGTACCAGGGCGTTTGGGTTCACCAC
>NW_024724721.1:0-10938 GCF_018991925.1 Homarus americanus
AAGTTACGTATTGCTTAAATTCCTGGTGTAGTTAACTGTGCTGTGTGAAGAATTGTAAAGTGGTTAATCTGTGTAGTTAACTGTGGTGTGTGGTTAACTAGTCTATATTATGTAATCAGGTAGATGAAGAATTGTATGTGAAGCACTTTCAGTGTGTGGTTAACTAGTCAATACAGTTGTCTGTGTGTGTAGCGAATATCTATATTAGTTAGCTGTGGTGTGTAGTTGTGTGTATCAACTAGTTCATGATAGTTAATTGTAGTGTGTGTGTTAATTAACCTATGATAGTTAATCTGTGTGTAGTTAATTGTGTGTGTAGTTAATCAGTCTTCATGCATAATCATGGTGTGTAGTTAACTGTGGTGTGTGTAGTTAATCAGTTCATGCTAGTTAACTGTGTTTAACTGTGGTGTGTGTAGTTAATTGAATTATGCATAACTATGGTGTGTGTGTTAATCAGGTGTGTAGTTAATTCAGTTCATGTGCTAGTTAACTGTGGTGTGTGTAGTTAATCAGCTTCAAGTGATAGTTAATCATTGTGGCAGGTATGTGTAGTTAATTGTGGTGTGTGATAATCAGTCTATGTTAGCAACCGTGTGTGTGTATTACTGCGGTGTGTGTAGTTAACTGGCCATGTAGTTAACTGTGGTATGTGTAGTTAACTGTGGTGTGAAGTTAACTGTATGCGTAGTTAATTGTGGTGTGTGTAGTTAACTGTGGTGTGTAGTTAACCGTGGCGTGTAGTTAATTCAGTTCATGTTAGTTAACTGGTGGTGTGTGTAGTTAACTGTGGTATGTGTAGTTAACTAGTCTATGCTAGTTAATCTGTAAGTGTGTATCAATCAGCCTATGATAGTTAACCGTAGAGTGTGTGTGTGTGTGTGTGTGTATAGTTAATTGTGTGTGTGTAGTTAATCAGTTCATGTTAGTTAACTGTGGTGTGTAGTTAACGGTGTGTGTGGTTAACTGTGGTGTGTGTAGTTAAATTGCGGTGTGTGTGGTTAACTATGGTGTATAGTTAACTAGATTTAATTTGTGATGCGTGAAGTTAACTGTGGTGTGTGTAGAAGCACTATGGTGTGTGAAGTTAATTGGCCATGTAGCACTGTAATGTGTGTAGTTAACTGTGGTGTGAAGTTAACTGTGGTGTGTGTGTGGTTAACTATGGTGCGCGGCAGCTAAACCAGACTCATGTAGTTAATTGTCTGTGAAGAAGTTAACTGTGTCCAGTAGTTAATTGTAGTCTTCGTAGTTAACTGTTGTCTATTGTAGTTAACTGTAGTTGTAGTTAACTCGTTATCTGTGAGGTAAACTATGAAGTGTGAAGTAACTGGTCATTGTAGTTAACTTATTCTTGGTAAAGAAAACTTTTTCGTGTTGTTAACTGTACTGTGCAGTTAAATCTGTCTGGTAATCTAACTAGTCTATATAGTTACCGTGATCTCTGAAGTTAACTGATCAACGTAGCATAGTAAGGTGGTTTATGTGGTTAAATGGTTCGCGTAATTTCATGGTCTATTTGTAATTTGTGATTCGCTTAGTTAGGTGTGGTATGTGTGTTTGGTGGCTCTACAACAGCTGTGGTCTACAGATATCAATTGGTCTTCTTATTAGGTGGTCTGTATGGTAAGGTTTTTTTATTTCTTTTGTTTTTGTCTGTCACAGTGTGTGTGTGTGTGTGTGTGTGTCTGGAGGTGTGTGTGTGTGTGTGGTGTGGTGTGTGTGTGTGTGTGTGTGTGTGTGTGTGTGTGTGTGTGTGTGTGTGTGTGTGTGTGTGTGTGTGTGTGGTCTACACCGGTGTGACATGTATGTTTTTGGTGTATTTAACTAGTCTTTTGTCTCGGCTTGTCTACGTGATGAGCTGTGGGTCTTGTGATTAACTTGAGTTAATTCTATACTGTGTGTTAACTGTAATTTGTGTAGTTTATCGTATTAGTAATGAGTTGTGGTCTGCGTGGTTAACTGGTCTGTGCTGTTAGTGGTCTGCGTGGTTAATCTGGTCTGTGCTGTTATGGTCTGTGGTTAACTGGTTTAGGTGCATTATGGTCTGCGTGGTTAACTGGTCTGTGTTTGGTTGGTGTGGTTTTTTTGTAAGCTGGAGTTATGTTAGTTTTCGTGATGTATATTAACGGAGAATTGAATATAAACTTGTTAATGGAAAGCTTATGGTGTTTGTTACTGGAAACCTTGGGAGAAGTAAGCTGGTTAATGGTGGTTTATGGCAAACTTTTTTCTGTGTAGGTTATGTTCTGTTAGATTGTATCTGTATGTGTTGTGTTTCTGTGTAGAATTAGTGTCGTTTTAAGCTGTCATATGTGTGGATGATTGCTGTCTGTGTAGTAAGCTGTGGTGTGTGTGTGGATAACTATTGTCTGTGGCGTAAATCAGGTCTGTTGGTCGTATTTTAAGCTGTGGTATGAGTGGATATTGTCTGTGTAGTAAGCTGTGTGATGCGGCTTTTTTTTTTTTGTGTATGTAGTAAACTGCGGTGTGTTAACTATTGTTGTGTGGTTGTACGCTGTGTTGTGTGGTGTATTATAGAGTGTGGAAAAAGCTTTGGTTTGTGTGGGTTAATTGTATCTGTGAGCCAGTAGTTGTATTGTCATTGGTGTTTGTTTTGTTGGCTTTTTGTCTGTACTGTATGTTAGCTCTGGGTGGTTTAATTTTTGGGTGCGTGAGTTGTTGTAATTTGGCTGTGCCATTCCCACGGTGGTCATATGGTAGTGGCTGTGGAGAGTTCTGGTGGTTGGGGTAGTTTGGATCCCTGTTTAGCTGTGTAGATACTTTTATAACTTAAGCTGTCTGTGTGGGTAGTTTGGATTTTTGCTTAGCTGCTTGTGTGTAGTTTAGATCTGTTTATTGCTCATGCAGGTAGCTTGAATTTCTGCTTATCTGCGGATGGGTGGGTAGTTACATTCTCTAGTTATCGCTTTGAGTAGTTAGCCATTTATTTCTGGAGATAATGAATTGGTCGTGTAGTATATACCTTTAATAGACTTGTTGATGGCAGCGGCGTAGTGTCGTGCGGGGCGATGTGGCGTCGGCTGACCTCTGCCCTGCTACACCTGTTCTTACTGCACCAGCACAACTCCACACCTGTCTGCAGGTATACCATCAGCACCTGTTCAACGTACCATCACCACCACTCCCTATACCTAGGCCGTGTAGCACCCAATTATAGATCGCATTTAAGTTAGGATAAAGATCCCTTATCAATTCACCACTTGCGGATTATTTCGTAGAGATTCAGTCGGTTCTCTCTCACTGAGGCCGAGTCTGGGACACAGGGACGAGTTAGCACCTAGGGAGCGGAGAGCGGCCGTCCCTCACGACTCGCTGCATCGACTGAGACCTCACACGCCCACCCTGTTTCGCCTCTCATTGCTGAGGATGTGCCAGATGACTTATATGGCTCGTGAAAATTCATCGATTTTTGCTGTAATAAACCCTGTTTGGAGGCGATGATGCGCGAATATGAGATGTGTGAAGCTGCTGGTGTATGGCGGTGGAACATATTCTAATTGAAGGTGAACCAGCGTGAGGCCCGTGTAGGAGTGTGAACCATATGTGCTAGTCTCGCACGTCCTTCATTACAGTTGTTCAACATCATGGGTGTCCCTCCGTCAGAGGTACGGGTGCCTGTGGACCTTCTATTACACCCACAACTTGGGAGATGAACACGGTAGGTGGCACACCCTCGCTACACCCCAGAGTATCCATCCACCTTCTGCCCCCACGTTATGTAGATAATGCTGTTTAGTCAGTCCGTACTGTAAACATTAGTGTTACTGTGTAGTTATATTAAGAGAGAGCAGGAGGGAGAAGGACTGTGTAGAGCCGCCTTTGTGCTGATGAAACCTACACAGGCCTCTGATCAACACCACTTAAACTAGTTCACTTTTCTCCAGCACTGTTGTCAACCCTAATACCACAATAACGCTCTAACTAAACAAAAAACAAAAGAGCAATTAGAATATAGTTCACTCTTTTGATTCAGGACTTTTGTTAGCACCCCTGCATTGTTTAATGTTGATGAAATGAGCGGACATGACAAGTCTTTCTGCCGCACCTCACGCACAGGTGAGGAAATTTGAACAAATTTAACCCCAGAATTAAAAAGTCGATTGTTATTTATCTAACCTCTGTGAAAATTACAATGATACCAATTTTGACTCTGTAATCATGTGATAGTGCTTGATAGGGGGCAGGGCTGTCAGAAGAGTCATATCATCACTAATTAATGATAGTTCTTGGCATTCCAGGTGTTCTAAGTTGACATGATACTGTGTGTGTGTGTGTGTGTGTGTGTGTGTGTGTGTGTGTGTGTGTGTGTGTGTGTGTGTGTGTGTAATCCTCGCCACCAGGTGTTGGTAGAAGGAATGGTGAGGGTGTGGTCCTTAAATCTTCTCTACTGTAAACATAAACGTCGATAACAAGTAAATCACTTTTGTTATATTGCCTCACAAATCAGACACACTGGTCATTCTATCACACAAACAATGTTAACACTCGCCACTCTTACCACATAAACAAGGTGCAGGAACAATCAACTGTACCTGTTGTTTGTTTGTGGACAGGTCACGACCATCACCATTACTGTTAGGAACCATTAGAAAGTTACAGGTCATACACACATACGAACATATCCCAACCAACTAACCTAACCTAATCTGAATCTAACTCTAATCCAACTTAACTTAACCTCATCTGTGTCAACATGATATCAGCAGGCATCTGAAGTAACAGAAAGCACTGTTCCACCACCCCAGGGAGCTTGTACACATCCTCGGCCACACCCAGGGAGCTTGTACATCCTCGCCCCCCAGGAGCTTGTACACATCCACGGTCACACCCCGAGCTTGTACACATCCCCGGCCACACCCCAGGGAGCTTGTACACGTCTCGGCCACACCCCAGGAGCTTGTACACATCCTCGGTCACACCCCCAGGAGCTTGCGTCCTCGGTCCACCTCAGGGAGCTTGTACACATCCTCGGCCACACCCCAGGAGCTTGTACACATCTCAGCCACACCCCAGGATCTTGTAATCCTCAGCCACACCCCCAGGAAGCTTGCACACTCCTCCGTCACACCCTAGGGCTTGTCCACATCCTGGTCACACTTCAGGAGCTGTACACATCCTCAGCCACACCCCCAGGAAGCTTGTACACATCCTCCGTCACACCCCAGGAGCTTGTCCACATCCTTGGTCACCTTCAGGGAGCTTGACACATCCTGGGCCAAACCCAGGGAGCTTGTCCACATCCTGGTCACACTTCAGGAGCTTGTACATTTCTGTCACACTTCAGAGCTGTAACATTCTGTCACACTTCAGGAGCTTGTCCACATCCTGGTCACACTTCAGGAGCTTGTCCACATCCTGGTCACACTTTCAGGAGCTTGTCCACATCCCACAGAGCTTGTAATTCTCTGTCACACTTCAGGGAGCTTATACACATCCTGAAGTCCCATTCCTTGTTGGCGTCCTTCAAGACTTCCGTCGCAGCTAGTGAAAGAGCAGGTGACTTCATGGCAGGAAACAAGAGGAAGTCACGAGTAACAAGACCAAACGAGGAGGAAGGATGGAAGCGATGTCACCCCTGTGTTTCACCAGGAGGTGCCCGGGCGAGCACAGGTGGGATAGAGCGCGTTGCATGCTGAGATACAATCTCACTGTTTGCATCTCACAGCAGTCAGGAGATGTGTGTGTGTGTGTGTGTGTGTGTGTGTGTGTGTGTGTGTGTGTGTGTGTGAGGACATCTTTGTAGAAAACAATATTGATGGTTTTATCTCCTGGAACTGTTTGTGTACAACTCCCCAATCAAAAAGTTATCTTTATCGACAGTAGGACGTTCTGTACTCAATCAGCTGGCAGGTGGTTTCACAGCGCTCTTCTTAACTGTGTTTCCTAAGAACTCAAACGACCCAGTTAGAACAGAAAATTTAAGCAACGATTCCTGAGGATTAACGAGTAATTCTTCCTCCAGTAACCAAGTAATTCCATTTTATTACCGTACAAGGTCTTCTTCTGTAACGAGTATCTCATCATGACGTGTTTTTAAAGAGAGTATTCTTCAACTCTGTAGACTTGCTGAGGTTTTCAATAACAAATGTATTCTATCAGTATCGAAAGACAAGAGCATTTTGATGAACTTTATTAACCATTAAAGATCAGGAGTCAATCAAGCAACTGACGAAGAATTAGCTGTACTTGTAAAAAAATCTTTCACCAGCGAAAAAAACAAAATCCATCAGTTAGATCAGGAAGCAATGCTATGGATTGGTTAGATAATAAAAAAATCGCTGAAGAGTAGACGATGACGTAAGTGTAATGGGGTTTAATCACCGCAGATAATATATGTTCGCCTCATACTTATTAGCAATTTATAAGTAAACAGTAAATTATTAAAGAGAGAAGACGTGTGATTTTTCCTCGGGGGGGTTATATCAGGCTGAAATATTGGGGAGTATATGAATGTCCTGTCAACTCTGAATCTCGAATTTCTTGTGTTATCAAAATTATTCAACTCCCAACACAATTAAATTTTTTATATGCTTGAGTTCAGGGGTGATGAGTGCATGGTAATGATTTATTGTAGGTTCATATTACACTAAATGGCGTTGTATACACACACACACACACACACACACACACACACACACACACACACACACTCGTACAAATTAAGGCTATTCCATTGATTTTTTCCAGATCCTGCCATAAACTTGGCCTCAGTCATCAATATTAAGTGAGTCTCTCCTCCTGCCTCTCTCCTCCTGCCTCCTCACCACCTCCTCCCTCCTCTCACCTCCTCCTCTCACCACCTCCCTGCCTCCTCACCACCTCCCTGCCTCTCACTACCTCCTGCCTCCACCACCTCCCTGCTTCTCCACCTCCTGCCTCTCACCACCCCCTGCCTCTTACCTCCTCCTCCCACTCTGCCTCACCTCCCTGCCTCCCACCACCTCCCTGCCTCTCACCACCTCCCTGCCTCTCACCACCCCCTGCCTCCTCACCACCTCCCTGCCTCCACCTCCCTCCCACCTCCTGCACTCTCCCTCTCCCACCTCCTGCCTCTCCACCACCTCCCTGCCTCTCACCCTCCCTGCCTCACTACCTCCTGCTCTACATAAGAGATGATAAACATCTTGATAAATGCCTCAGCAATTTACATTTACTGAAGTCAACAAACTTGTATTAGGGCTTCTGTCCATCGTTCTACTCTACAGTACGTGATGCATATTGGCAGACTGTAGAAAGATGTTTTGTTCAGTTCTAAACAGTAATATAGGTACTTAGATGGGGATATTTGCCTAGTGCCTCTCTCAATGAGTTCAAATTTCACCAAAACAGCAAATTATGGGTTTAGGTCCATCTGTCCACCAACTGTCTAACAAATTACGTAGAGCTGTACATACATTCTTATTGCAGCCTTAAATAGCTATATAGATGGGAACATTCGGGTCTTGTTTATTATCTTACATAAACCAAAGGGTGTCACACACACACACACACACACACACACACACACACACACACAGATTTCCAATATCATTGAGGTCAGTAGATAGTCTTCTTACTCAAGGGCTAATGATGTATTGAACGAATTCATTATACTTTGAGGGATTGTATCGTACTCAAGGTCAAAATATCGTATTCAAGGGATAAAGTCAACTTACTCACGAGTTAATACATCGTAATCAAAGGTTGAAAAATTCTCCTGGGTCAGAAGAAGCAACATTTCATGATTTTGCATGAGACACTGACTCTTGGATATCTAGGTGCAGTTGACCTTGTGTCCGTATAATATCAGGTTGCCGTAAGGACGACAAACATCTGTCCATTTGCGATTGAACCTATTTCGTTGAAAGCCCTGGCCCCTGGGTCATGTCACTTGGCCTTGAGCACACCTTCCTCCCTCCCCCTTATGCCTGCACCATGACCTAGTCCCGCCCACTTGTGACATTCATGACGTCTTCTCTTGTGACATTCTTGACGATATTCACTGTCACCCACCCCTCCACTACCTCCTCCTACCACCACCCTCACACTCCTACCACCTCACTACCACCACCTCTACTACTCCTCACTACCACCACCACTCTATTACCACCACCTCACTACCACCACCTCCACTACCACCACCTCCACTACCCCCTCCACTACCACCACCTCTACTACCACCACCTCTACTACCACCACCTCTGTACCACCACCTCCCCACCTCACCACCACCACCACCACCGCTACCACCTCCTACCACGACCTCGGCCTCCACTACCACCACCACCTCCATCACTACCATCACCACCTCCATTACTACCACCACCACCTCCATCACTACCACCACCACCTCCTCCACTACCACCACCACCATCAAGGGGAGGGAGGTGGTTTCGCTAGTGCTGTAATTAATTACTGAGTATCACGCGTCTCTCCAATCTGGGGACCGCCAAACGTACCTCGATGACCCTGACCAGATAGATACTTCAGCTGGCTCCACCAACACCTGGGTGCCTCTGAGCTATCACCACCACCTGCGTTCCCCCTTTCACTTCTAAGCCAACTGTAGCCTCATAAACTAAAACAACCTCCTGCACCCTGTTTTACTACTACCACAACCACCTGTAGAATGTATTGTGTCTGGTGGTGGATGTATTGTGTATTCTGTTAGGCCCAGGATGTACCGACACTGATGGTTTGTCATGATTATCTTGTTCCTGGGGACTGGGTCAACCGCACTCACTGACACACAGCAAGTGGTCAGACAGATGTGTGTCAGGGCCCTTATGAGCAACTGCACTCACTGACACACAGCAGGTACTCAAGATAGATGGTGTGAACAGAACCTCATACACTAGGTGGTATTTTGACACTCTCCAAGTAAAGAATCTCAAACAATTTTGTCTCGTGGCCATTTTTAGCTGGGGTTTCCTGGACCTGAGAAGCGTCCTGCTGCCCTGGGCTGTGCGTTCGCTACCAGGCATTCTTTACCTCCACCTCACTTCCTGCTTCGTGTAGTGTTAATATTTGACTGGGGATAAATACAGTACTGGTCAAGGAAAAGCAATATCAGGATTTTTAAATGGTTGCAACTTTCTATGACAACCACTTATTTAGCCTGAATATACAGTATAACATTATCGTGGTCTATCTGTAAACCAACTTCTATACACTGGCCAGATCTTCTTTCTGCGTACATCTGGTCAGTTTGAGATGCGATAACTTAATTCTAGACCAAAATGTTTATTCTCCATGTACATATAGCCTCTCTTACCCGGCCACTTTGAGATGGCTTCAGGGGACATGTTCATATACCTACAAATTGATGATGTAATGTTTGTCAGTGCCACGTGTTGATGTAATGTTGTCAGTGTCACGTGTTGATGTAATATTGTCAGTGCCACGTGTTGATGTAATGTTGTCAGTGCCAGTATTGATGTAATGTTGTCAGTGCCACGTGTTGATGTAATGTTGTCAGTGCCACGTGTTGATGTAATGTTGTCAGTGCCACGTGTTGATGTAATGTTGTCAGTGCCACGTATTGATGTAATGTTGTCAGTGCCACGTGCTGGTGTAATGTTGTCAGTGCCACGTGTTGGTGTAATGTTGTCAGTAGCACGTGTTGGTGTAATGTTGTCAGTCTCCGTAAGCAGAATTCCCCTCCTCCCATAGTTATCCCGTCATGTAAAAGAATATCCAACCAGGTACTTTTCCCTAGAGGAAAATTTTTTCTATTGTATTTTTTTCCAAAGAAAATCCCCTACAATTATTCCTTCACGTAAATGGGACTCACACAATAATTTAATTCCTCATAGAAAATTTCCTATTTATTTATCCTGCAAAAATTCACCCACTTCTTTTTCCCGGAATCAATTCCCGACTTAAATTTCGTCCGGATGAAAATTTCCTTACTTAGTTTCACCTCTAGTGGGTTCCTCCTTTCCTCCTCCTCCTCCTCCCCCCTTCCCCGCCTCCTTCCCCTCTCCTCCCCTCCTCTCCGCCTCTCCATCCTCCCCCTCCCTCTCCTCCCTCGCCCTCCCCAGACTGTGCGTGTGTTCATTCTGGGACACTCAGCCAGAATAGTGAAATACTGTAGTTCCACAAGGCCATTATAGGCGTCACTGCCTACGTGGCCTGAGAAATATAGACTTACTGCAGGCGTTGTGTCGTCGTTAAATGGTGGTGTTGTGTGTTTGTATTGGTGTATTTTATCGATTTTATTAGTTGTTGTTGTTTACTGTGTCTCTATTTGTAAATATGTTAATGTTATCGAAACATTATTATAACGATCGTTTTTTAATATTTGTGTGTAAATAATATAATAATAAACGGTTTATTAAAGAGTTGCAGCCGATGTGTGTGTGTGTGTGTGTAATAATAATATAATAATAATAATAAACGGTTTATTAATAGAGTTTAGCCGGTGGCTGAAATATACAGACTTACATTTGATTTAACATAATAGATATGCGTTGGATAATACATTTTAGGGCTGTACAGTACATAAATCAGGAGTTGTTTATTATTTTAACAATAGATGGGATGGTGCTGTTCTATATCTATCGGTGCGGGCTCTTATGGGCTAAATTTTTGTTATTGTGGCGGACTGCGGGTGGCAGGAGGTGGCGATGGCGAGGGTGGTGCAGTCAGTCCACGGCAAACCTTTTCAGTGCTTGGTGGTGGGGTCACTGGAGGATGGCATTTCCAGGGTGGAAGAGCGTTCAGTGTAGCCGGAGTATTCTGCGCCGAGCATGATTCTGGGCCCTTTTTCTTTCCTTCTCTAGCTGACGTTTTTTGGGTGGAGTTGAGAGACATCGACCAGGCTAGCGACTGCATACGTTAGTTTGGGGAGAATAAAGGCGCTGTAGATGGTCCTCAGGGCTCTGGCGTGGTATCCCATGACCTAAGTCTTCGTAGCATGAACAATGCGTAACT
>NW_024724722.1:0-13198 GCF_018991925.1 Homarus americanus
CTCAACAAAATTTCAATCACACGTCGAGGGGTCTCATTCCTATTTTCCGTATAATTATAGTCTTTGCACACACACACAAAATATATACATTTTTGTCACGTAATATATATATATATATATATATATATATATATATATATATATATATATATATATATATATATATATATATATATATATATATATATATACATATATATATCATGTAGATCCACAATGAAAACGTGGATAACATAAATCTTGCAGGAACGCCCATGCATGCGTAGTGTCAACAAAGGCTGTATGAGACTGCTCCTTAAAATTCGTATTTCTGACGAATTCAGCGCGTCTACCAATCCCAGCCTGTGCAAACAACTATAGTAAGACCCAGTTATCAGCACAGTGGCATATAATTTTTTGTTACTTTTGGACTTTGTCATTTTTTGGGGATAAAACATCTGGTCCTACCACCCGATCCCTCTGAGCAAAATTTTTCAAGTTTGCGCATGCGCAATGTGATAGTGTGACGTGGCAGTGACGTCATTACCACTCCACCTGACTGCAGTGTTGCCAACGTGCCCTATGCCCGCCGTTAAACGCTCCCGTTCGTTGGAAACGGCGGCAGTAGGTGACAGTGATGCTGACGACTTTCTTCTTGAAGACACGTCAAAGAAGAAGCAGAAACCTCAGAAGTCAGGGTCTCCAGCAGGGGCCACGGCTCCCCCTTGCACCCCTTCTAGGGCTGTAGAGGGTGGACTCCTCCTGTCATCGGGGTCCCCAAGTGAGCCTACATGTGGCTCAATGACCGACCCTCCGCAGACGATGGACATAGGGGATTCCCTTTGTCTCCCTGCCCCGTCGCGCCTTCGTCGTCTCGCCTTCCCTCGGGACTTGCCTCTGAGCACACGGACGACCTGGTTCTTCCGTCACTGCTCTCCACTTCAGGACTCAACACTTCGCCTCCGCCGAGGTCCCACAGCCGTGATAGTCACCACACAAATGGACGAGACAGTACGCCTGCTCACTCAGGTGGGCTTTCCTGCTCCCCAGGGGGAGGTGATGCTGAAGTTCACCATCATCACCCCAGAAACTCGTCGTACCAAGGTAATGGTTCGCCACGTACCCTGGGAGATCCCTATCGACGATCTTCGCCCTCTTCTACCACAACTACTGGACATGGAACGCCGCATCAACCCGGTCTCCAAACGTCCATCCAACGAACTCATCGGCTGGTGGGTGGGCCCCCTCCCCCCGAAGGTGAATGTAGGACCAATTCACAACTGTCCTCTCGACCGATTTATCGGAACCCCGAAAATCTGTGGTCGTTGCCAATCGTGGAAACACCGCACCTGGGAGTGCACGAGGATGGTCGCCTGCGGTTTCTGTACAGGTCCTCACGAAACAGTGGAATGCAAATCGAAAATTCAGAACAAAATCCCAGTTATTCCACGGTGCGTCAATTGCCATGGCAGTCACCACGCCTGGAATGCCAATTGCCCACAGCGTCCTGGCACTCGCCCGGGGAAAGCTTACCTTGTACCACCGCCCTCGTCTCTGACGAAGCCCCTGTCAACCAAACCTCAATCCTATCCACCACCGCCTCTTCCATCCACCAAGGATTTCCCATTGATCTCTCCTCTACCACCCCCTCCATCACCCCTACCACCCATCCTTTCTCCCCTCCCTCCCTCTCCCTACCGTTCTTGGAACAAGGTCGTTGCCGGCCCTGCCACACAGTCACCACCATCTCCTGCCCACCCAGACCCCCGCTCTCTCTCACCAGCACCACCACCTCTTACTCAACTGAACCCTCACCGTCCCTCTCCGTCGCTACCACCGCCACATGCCCAGTCGGGCCCTCGGCAATCCTCGCCGCCATCTCCAGCTCATGCACAGGTACACCAAGTTGGTTCTATGGAAACAATCACTCTCCGTCTGGATCGCCACTCCAAGCAAATCAACCTTCTCTCAGCCCAACTCGACTTGTTTGTGAAAACAATTGCGACATTGCAGAAGCAACAACAACTCATTCTGGACACCCTGACCCAACAGGGGCGCACTTTGCAAGCCCTGATGACCCGCATCCTTCCATCTCCCGAGATGGAGGATACATCCCTCGCTCTCCCACTCCCCCCTCTCCATTTTTCTCAACAGAATTTGGTACCTCCTCTGGAGCTCTGTCTAGCCCCTCCGACTCCTCTCACACTGGAGGCTGTTCCCTCCTCTTCTTACAATGGAACATCCAGGGACTTAGACCTCGCCGGACAGACCTCGCCCAGTTTGTGCTCTCCCATCAAGTAGATGTTGCTCTACTTCAGGAAATCATCACAGACGATGTTACTCCACTCCGCCTCTCTGGCTATACTGTTTACACCCTGCCTCGGTACCGTGGGCAGGCTCGTGACCTCCTCACCATTCCATCTGTTCATCTCCCTTCACCTGACTCACATGGACCCCCGTCTGAATTACTTTCTGTCTCCCTTACTCTTGGTGACCGGACCCTTCGTGTAGTCAATGTTCATTTCAAGAGTGATTCTCTGGACCCCCAGGTTCTTCACGACCTCCATGATGGGGTTCCCACTATTGTTCTTGGCGACTTTAATGCCCGCCATCCCACTCTTACTCCGGATCATCCCACGCCATGTACCCTTAACGGATCACATCTCTCACAGTTTCTTAATGGGGATGATGATGTTCGCTTTCTTTGTCCTGACGATCCTACTCGCCTCCCCCATAGTTTCCTTGATGTTGGCTTACTATTGAACGGTCATACCTCCTTTCATCCTACCGTCTGCACTGAGCCTGCTCTGTATAGTGACCATCTTGCCGTTACTACCCATCTCAGGCTCTCCTTCTCTGCCCCGACATCAGCTCCTTATCGATCCATTCGCCTTCGTCTCACACAAGATGCTGTTCCTTCCTTTACCTTTCTACCTGGGCGGATTCCTATGTTGTCCCCCAGTCCCTTGACTCTTACAGCGCTGAATTTGTTGATGCCGTGTATGACTCTGTCAATCGCGCTACCCCTCCACGCCCTCCCCGTCACCCCAGAAGTGCCACCAACTACTGGTATCGTATCCCTGCCATGAGACATCTCCGGCAGGTAACCCGCGATCTCCACTCTGCCATACGGAGATCTCGGTCTCCAGAGGACTGGGAAGACTTCATAAATTGGTGCTCCTTTGCAACTCAGGAGCGCCGTCGGATACGTGAGGAGGACTGGCTATCCTTCACGGGGTCTCTATCGTTCCAGTCGTCACCCTCTTATGTATGGAATCGGATTAATGCTATACGGGGTACTCGACGGAGGCCTCCTCCCCACCCTGACCCCGCCTCCCTTGCCTGCTCTTTAATGGAGGACTGGGCACGAGCTTCCTCTCCTGAGGCACTTCCAGATCCAATGCAGGAGGCAGTGCAGGCTCGCATCGATGCGTCTGAGCCTGTTGTTCGTGCTTCCCTTACCTCCCCTGCCCCCACTGATCATCCCATCACACAGTTCGAGCTTGACAGTGCTCGTCGCTCTAGAAAAGACACCTCCCCTGGGAATGATCAGATAACCTACTCCGTCCTCAACGCCTGTACTAATATTCCTAACGGCCCCTTGCTTGCTCTCTACAATATGTCTTATGAACATGGGGTTCTCCCGTCCAACTGGAAAAATGCCACTATTATCCCCATCCCTAAGCCGGGAAATCCTGGGAAATATCGACCCATTAGTCTTACCTCCTGTGTTTGCAAGATGATGGAGAGGATACTCCATCGTCGCCTTCTTCACACCATAGGCGGCTTCCACAACTCCCTTAGTGGTTTCATTCAACATCGCAGCACAGCACACTCCATTGCTTCCTTTTATTGCAATCAGACTGCCAGCATCTTCGACTTCTTTGATGTCAAGGGAGCCTTTGATACGGCTCAGCCCGCCCTCATTTTAGCTGAACTTGCGCGGTTAGGGGTTAAAGGGAGACTTCTACAATGGATCGCCTCTTACCTCACTGGACGTCAGGCCTGGGTTCGCGTTGAAGGCTCTATGTCTCCTGTTCAAGAAATGAACCTCGGCACCCCTCAAGGTGGAGTCCTGAGTCCCACCTTGTTTAACACTCTCATGCACTCCATTGCATCTCTCCCGTGGCCGACAGAAGTTGTCCACTCAGGATATGCTGACGATGTCCTATTCCAAGCCCCTTACTACCTCAGCATGCAGGAAGCCCTTGATCTGGTCTCCAGAGAGTGTGATTCACTTGGTTTCCTTCTTTCAACTGCGAAAACAAAAGCCATGTGGCACTGTCGTGTTGTACCTCCACCCCTTCTCTTATCAGGAACGCCCTTGGACTGGGTTAATGAGACAAAATACCTGGGTGTGTATGTAACTCGCACACGTTGTCAGATCCCTGAAGTCCGCTATCTTCGAGACATATGCTTTCGGTGTCTCGCTCCCCTCTCTACCATGTGCAGGGGTTCCCTTGGTGCCTCCATCCCTGTACTTCTCACCATGTACAAGTCCTTTGTCCGTTCCTGTGTCGACTACGCCGCCCCTGCCCTCGTCAACATTAGTCGGACTGCTGTCAACCGTCTCGAAGTTATCCAGAGGAAAGCTGCTCGTATCATCCTTGGGGCTCCTCAGTGGACACGCTCTACGTCTCTATATACCGAACTTGGTCTTTCCCCCTTACAGGATCGTGTCCAGGAGTTTTACCTAAAAACTGCCGTTTCCATTCTACGGGATCCTCGGGGCAACTATGTCCAAACCAACTTGACTCCTGCTGTCCGAGACCGACCTCCATCTAGAAGACAGTGGCGAGGGTCATTCATCCGAGCCCTTCAGGAACACTACCTCCTGCCTGATATTGCTGTCACCCCTGCTATTGGTTCGTCTCCTTCTCCCTGGCTGGATTTTCAACCTGAAGTGATTGCCCTCGGTGGACCGCTCCCGAAATCCCAGGTGAACCCTGTTATTCTCTGCAAATACCACCTCTCCAGGATCGCCCACTGGTCCCCAGGTAGGGTCGTCCTCTACACTGATGGTTCTGTTGACCCCGCTACAGGTAGGGCCGGGGCTGGTGTCTACATTTCCCGTGCTGATGCCCCTGAGCCTGTCAAACTGTCTCTCAGAGTTTCTGACGGGGCATTCTCCACTCAGGCAGAACTAATAGCCCTCCTTGCTGCCCTTCTCGCTGAGGAAGAAGCAGATGGTTTCTGCCCCTTGCTTGTCTGCTGCGATTCCAGGTCTGCTCTCGACAGGATCGCATTTGGATCAGGGGAAAATAAGGACCTCATCCTCCGAATACGAGGGTTAACATCCACACTTCAGGATGCAGGCCGTCCTGTGACATTCCTATGGATACCTAGTCATGTCGGTATCTTGGGGAATGAGGCAGCAGATGACCTTGCCAAGACTGGCTGTAACAAGGCCACCCCTGACTACGTTGTTCCTCGAACACTCTTACAGATTAGGACCCAAATCCGCCGCAAACAGAGAGAAGCTCGGGAAGCAGCCATCCCCCTGGACTCCCCGCCCACCTGGTACGATGTCCTCCGTAAACTTCCTGACCTCTCGTATGTCTACGGGAAAGGGTCGCGGAAGGGGGACGTGATTGCTGCCCGTATCCTCATTGGGTATGACTTTGCTTGGGAGATTGGTATCCCCACATCCCCTGAGCAACGCTCTTGTGCGTTATGCAGAAGACCCGACAGCCGCACCCTTATTCACTACCTCCTAAGATGTCCCCACACACAACGCTTCCGTGACGCTTGCTGGACCACCACTCCACGACCCCCTGACGGAGACACGATGATCCTCCCCATACTGGCCAGATATTTTGTAAATAATATTGATTATGTGTTAAAGGAATATCCTTCCTTCCTTCCTTAGGCTTTAGTAAGCCCCTTTATAATATTTATACTGTGTGTATATACTTTCACACTTGCCAGATGATTCTGGTGTCATTGTACAGGAGTACCTAGTGACAGCACTAGGATCCCGCTTCCTCTATCAAGGAATAAACAATTGAAATTGAAATTGAATTGATAAATCTTGATAAAATCACACGGGAAAAGGGAAACAACGGAGCACCTTAGCTTTCGTCTTTATTCAAGACATCTTCAGAGGCAACTCTTGAATAAACACGAAAGCTAAGGTGCTCCGTTGTTTCCCTTTTCCCGTGTGATTATATATATATATATATATATATATATATATATATATATATATATATATATATATATATATATATATATATATATATATATATATATATCTCTCAGTTGACAAATTCTTCCTGTTTTTACTCCAGACGTTAACCGGGGATAAAAAAAACTATATCTAATAAGTTAGAGTACATGTATCTGTATGACTATTACTACACAAAGTGAGAAATTTTCCCCACAAAACAGTAGTAACTCGAAGAAATTAAATTACTGTACTAACACCTCCCTTCAGATTCGTTTTACGTCGAACCGGGAATTCTAGTATTGAAATAATTTGTTTCTTTATATTTTTCATTGTGATTTGAAAGAATGTGACCTTTATTTTTGGGACAACTGCATATTCAAGGATATATAATCCCTTTAACACTAGGAACGACAAAGGAAAGGACCTTCCAAAGTGGGCAGGGCATTGAAGAGGAGGGAAAATGTGTGGTTAAAAAAAAAAAAGTAACCTTTCCAAACCTATATTAACAAAATTCCTGCTTTATTTATCCGATGGAAGCGAATACACTGCTTCTGTAAACCTAGTTTCGTACACTGCGAATCGTGATTACGTTTACCAAGATACAACAATAATGACGGAAGCACACAACAAAACCTACAATAAATTGTGATAATACTCACCGCGATATGATCCATCCACGGGAACTTCACCGGAGGCCAATGTACTCACTCTGGTCGGCCACAAACCATCATCCTTCAATAGACAGCCCAGTCTTACACACAACACGGCTAATAATCTCTTGATATAATACACTGTAGACTTAATTTATGTTTGTCTGTTCACTTAACAACACAATTAGTTGTGCCAGAACTCACCCAACACAAAAACAGTGATGGTGGAGCGGACACAGTCACAGACACGTTGGTTAACTTGGTAAGTAGCGACTAATGTGAATTTTTTTCTCAGAGTTACAGCTGATTGGCTGCTGCAAACCTGTCCGATTTCGTTCTGAAGTATTGATGTATTTTTGAATGAGTTTATTCCTAATCGTTGGAATGACCGTTTGCAACGAGAAAAATATTAAACTAAATTATATAAAGATACATATATTCATTATATCAAACATAAGCACGTAGGAAGTTTATCAGAAATCTTATACATGAATTAACTGTTAAACTCTGGTAGCAAATTCACGCTTTCAGAGGATGCATTTAATATACACTTATTGTTACCAACAATAAGTCACACTAAGACAAATTACGTATCAGTAATACTACATCATGCAAAAACTAACATTTTAAGAGATCAGAATCACATTGAAATATTACACGACCCCTAAAAGTTGGTGGGCGAGTGTGAGAGACTGGGGAGGTTGGCAGTTCGAACAAACAGCCGTCACCAGAGGCGGGAAATATGAAGTTGTTCGCAAAACAATTTTCTCTTTCTCTTGTTCCCGAGTTCACGACAGGGTTTCTTCAGTCAAAATTTCAGTTAATTTTGGCATACATCTATAATATAGTTATATCTGATAATATCTACAGTTACAGCAAATGTGAGAATAAATATACAACAAATTTACACTCATCTCCCCTTCCCCACTGATAAACAACATAGGTCTACCTTTCCTTCTCTCTCTTCGTCTCATGTCCTGTACTTGTATTCCACCTACGTATTCTTTCATGCCTCCAGTCACTTTCAACCTTTCGTAGTCTATGCCATTTATGTTCATGCCTTCTAAGTTACCCGGTTATCTCTGTATTTCTTCCCGCCGGGTAACTCTCAATTGTATATTCTCCTCCAAATGAATCTCTTCCTTCTGTACTTCACCATTCCCACGTTATATCGTGACAATGCTTTAATCTCTCTCTCTCTCTCTCTCTCTCTCAGAAGATAATGCTGGAATATTATAAAACTGCGGCTAAGACTTTACTGACAACTTTATTGCATTACAGTATAATTCATCCCTCCATCACAATGACAGCGCCTTATCCTCCCACAATCATTTCACTACCAGTGTTATCTTCCCCACTACTTTCATCTGAGATCAAGTTAATTACAAAATTTTCAAGCAAGTGAATTAGAGCTGTATCTTTGGCTCTACATTCATCTTCTATTTTCAATGTGTGTCTTATACAGTTTTGCCAATGCTCTGGGGTTGTGTTGGATTGCCTCATTTGTAATTCCCTCAACCTGCAGTGGTAAGGAGGTGGTCTGAGTAATTTGTGTCCGCTATTTGATCTATTTCATATTCCTGTTTTTCTTTTTGCTGTTTGCAGACCTGAAGTAATTCTACTTTTGTGAAGGAAGGATCATAACAGATGTTATTTGATCCTCGCCACTGCATTACTTCACACTTCTTGCTGCTACTCGTTGGTACTTTATTAATGATCTTAAAGATCTTAACATCCTCCTTGGATGTTTTGGAGTAGTTGCTCTTTAAACCAGGCCTTAAACCGTTCATGATCCATTGAATCGTTGTAGTCACCCTTGGCTCCATTCTTGGACCTAAACATCAACAGAGCTCCGGGTATGAATCCCTGACGACCTGCTGATCCGTCATTCACAGTCCAACACCGCTCAACACATTGATTCTGGTTGATCCAGGTTTCATCTAGATATACCTCTGGACGGGGATTAGAGCTTTCTCTGTTCTTTTGTATGTATCTAAGGTATTTGTTTCTTGCAGCTACAATGTCCTCCTCCTCCATCAAGATTTTCCTGCCACTCTGTACTTGAACCCCAGCTTCTTTACTATTTTATATAGTGAACTCTGTGACCCTTTAAAACAGGCTGCTTTACACTCTCCAACAATGCTGACAGTGTAGGTAGTTCACCTCTTTCATAAAACGAGAGGAGCTCTCTTCTGATGCATTCTCTATCAAAATAGTCAAGTTGTCCTACGACAGGTGAAGGTCTGGCACTTGGCGAACATATTACTCCGCCTGGCGATTTCTTTGCTTCTTCCTTGATTCTTTCCGCTGTGGTCATAGAGACCGGAGTTGCTGAGGCTGTCTTCTACACAACTTCTTTCTTCCATCGTTTCGCAAGAACCTTCTTGAGCAAAGAATCGGTGAACGTTCATGATGATATTCCTACTCTGACTTTTCTATCTGCTTGGGGAGTGTAGAGAGGATCTGCCAACGTCATAGTGTCGTTTATTGCCTCTGATGTCATGCTGGACCCCGACAAGTTGTTCCATACATTCCTGCCGACAACACCCGTTTAAATATAGTGCAACCAAAACCATAAATATATAAAATAAAATAACAAACGTAAGGTTTGTCCGGTAACTAAAGGGAATTTAGTGTTGCTTTTACATACCATATCCGGCAATGCTTATTCTAATAAAAAATTACAATGGAAAAGAGTTGTTTAGCTACTTGAATTGAGTATTAATATAGACATTCATCGTATATTAACCATTTGACTGTTAAGAGATTTAATCACATAACTCAGCCAGAGCAAGGGAGATGGGGAGGAGGAGGTATGTAACTCCTCCGCTGGGCCCTCCTTCCTCTCGTAATCTCATTAGACATTCTTCATTCCAGCAAAGACTACGCTCCCGCTCGGTTGGGTGGCGGGCACTGATAAACACAGCTGTGAGTGCTAGCTCCCAAATTTGGGATGTTTTCGAGCCTATTACATTATCTGAAGGATATATAGACTTACCTACTTGTGTATAAGGACCTGTTTACCACACGAAAATAACTGCTCGGGGTCCCATCACTCCTGGCTGGGTGTTGTGGGATATCAACATTGCCCCATGGAAAGTGAATTATCGCTTAAGAACTCTACATGGAAGAGTAAAGAAAATATAGTATTGGACGAAGTTCTTGAAGACCTTGAGTTGAGTAGTGATGAGTCTAATACGAGTGATGAAGCACAAGGGAAGTTCGAAAGTGAGAAAATACAGCTACAACAAGAGGTAGTGAATAAGAAAGAAAAGTCTAAAACAATGAGGGAGACAAGCTGGCATGAGGACAGTGAAAGCAAAGAAGTGAGAGAGGAGAAGAGACAAAATCATCTAGGACAAAAAACGTGTGTGGGTGGTAATAATAATGGAAATAACAGAAAGGAGATAGTGGAGAATGGATCAAGAACAGAGCAAAGTATGGAATTTGAAGGAAGCAGACAAGAACACACACAAGGTGAAGTTGGTCGTGTCAGGAAGAGATTAATTTTTCCACAGTCATGCCCGATGACCTTCCTTGAAAAAATAAAATGGGCAGTACAACTAGGACGGGAGCATCGCAGCTTTGAGCCTCTTTTGAAAGAAGGCACACACAAGCCTTATCTTACAGTGGGGACCATGGAGGCTGTGGAAATGTTGACAACTGTTGGGTACAAGGGATTACTGATGGTTTGCCAGAGGAGAGCGACATACTACTTACAAAGGTTATAATCTTCAGGTACCCTGTAATACTAGATCCAGAATACTTATTGGATGACGAAAGATTTGTTTGGGTCAAGAGGCATTTAATAAGGGGCGAAGAGAGAAGCCAGGTTATTGCTCTAATGAGAGGAAAGGTTCCAGAGAAAGTGTTCATCACAGGAGCAGGGTATAGGAAGGTGGCACTATATGTGGAGGGACCAATAATGTGTCTCAAGTGTTGCAGATGGGGACATAAGGCCTGGAGCTGTCAACTGGACCCACGTTGTAGATTCTGTGGGAAGAAGCACGAATCTAGCAACTGTAAGGACAAGATCAATGCAGGAGAGAAAGTGAAGCCTTGTTGTTGTAATTGTGGTAAAACTCACAATGCTAGTTCAATTGCATGCGAGATGAGGCCACGTATGAAAAGTGACCAACAAAGGAATTATTCAGAGAACACTGAAGAAGTACGCTGTGGTCTGACAGTGACAAGACAGCAGGAGAACACACAGACAGTGGAGACAGTGATCCCTGAGAATGCCTGGCATGAAGATTCAAGAAGGATAGGACTGCGATTGCGGTCGGAAGAGTTGTTGATGCCAGGAACAAACAGAGTAATAAACAAGTAGCAAGTGAGAGTAGTGGTGCAGCCCTCCAGGTTAGTGATAAAACTGTGCAAGAAATTCTGGGAGAAGAGGTGCGTAAGATGTTTCAGCTTTTGCAAAAGTTAGGTCAGAAAATAAAAGTGATAGAGAAAAGACTTGATACAGTGATAAATAAAGAAAGGGAAAACAAAGCTGTGAATAATATAGAATTAGAAGGGAAAGAGGAAAGTGAAGAGCTCAAGCTTTTGAAAAATTCAGTGCTTAAAATAAGTATTACAGGGAAGGAGAGGAAAATAAAGGATTGTGTAGTGCAGGGAGCAACAACTGAAAGTTTTAACAATGTGTTGGTAAAGTGTAAAGATGCTGATAAAGAAAAACTTTTGAGGAAATGGGAATCTGTGCAGGAGGATTGGGCCTTCTTAAAGAATCTGATTGGAAAGGATATAAAATGTGTAAATATTAATCGTGGATCTAGCTAGCCTTAAGATAATGTCCTGGAATGTTAATGGTCTACGAAATAGAGTGACAGATGTACACTACTTTACCCTTAAAAATAATATTGACATAATTACCCTTCAAGAGACTGGAGACAGGAAAGGCGACCTGCTTAAACTGTCTGGATATAAGGGATTTCATCTCTATTCGGGTGAAGGTATAAGAGGGGTCTCAACATACATTAAGAATTCCATACCAACAGAACTAGTTGGAAGCCCGAGTAGAGTATAAAGTTATATTTGAAGGAAGGAGAATTGAGCATAGCAAATTTGTACATTTCTGGAGGCTGTTTTGACCTCAACTTCTTACCAGATTGCATGTTTTTGGACTCAACTGTAGGAGATTTTAATACTCGACATCCAAGACTCCAAACAATGGTGAGAATTAATTGTAATGGTATAAAATTTTGGCAATTTTTACAAGATCACCCAGATGCTTACTTGTTAGGAAATGAGGAAGTGACTCATATTAAAGGAGGAAGGTTAGACTATGCTTGCATGATAAGCAGTCAGGGAGTCCAGGGAGAATGTGAGATAAGGGAGCTAGTCAGTGACCATTTTGTTGTGTATGTTCAATTACCATTAGGGAAGAGACAGGTGAGATATAGGAGGAAGAGATTGAAACTAAACAAGGATGACACAGAAGTGTTTACCCAAAATATAGAGAAATGGTACAGAAATTATACACCAGTCAGTATGGATAGCTTTTATAATGACTTAGTTGGGGAGATAGAAAGATATTTAACTAAGTCAACACAGAAAAAGATAAATGATAAGACACATGGGGCTAGGAAACACTGCTATACCAATGACAAAATGTTGAAGGGATGGACACAAATGTTAAGGGCAGCACATAAAGTTTGGGTAAAGAATGGTAGAAGAGAAGAAGATAGGGAAATCTTCATGGATGTAAATAATATGGAAAGGAGACGGAATGTTGGCGGACTTTTGCGTTGGAGGTAAATCTCAAAAGAAATATGGCAGGATATTAACAAAAGTAGAGGAAAAAGGAGTAATTTTATTAGCCATCCTCATCCAGAGGAAGAAGCTAATAAACTGGTTGACAAATGGGCTAAAGCTGCTAGTGTTGCCTCCCTGCCTAACAGGACAATAGAAGCATTAGATGAGTGGCAAAATGAAAGAAAAAGATTTATTTCATCAGCTCTAAATATTTGTGATGTAACATGTGTAGATATTACTCAAGATGAGTTATTAAATGCTGTTAAAAAAGGAAAATCTACAGCACCAGGCGAAGATGGTGTGACTTATGAAATTTTGAACTGCTTAGTTGGTATGGAAAATAGTCCATTATTAGATTTATTCAACATGAGCTATGCAGAGGGTAGATTACCAACAGAATGGAAGAAAGCGATAGTTATTCCTGTCCCTAAGGCAACTGGTGGATACAGGCCGGTGTCTTTAACATCTTGTTTTTCCAAGATGATGGAGAGAGTATTATTAAATAGGCTTTATATATTGTGGGGAAAATCTATCTTGTAATTTATTTGTTTTTTTTTTGGAAGGGAAATGTACTTCAGACTGTGTTATAAAATGTTTATCAAATGATGCAGACAGATGTAGAGTTTTTGTGGATTTACAA
>NW_024724723.1:0-6711 GCF_018991925.1 Homarus americanus
TTTAGTGGAGAACAACCACATATTAACATTATAACCTTGGCGCTTACTGATCTCACCCACAGTGCAGCTGGGGAAAGGAAGGCAGCAGCTGGAGTAGGGAGGGAAGCAGCTGGGGCAGGGAAGGAAGCAGCTGGAGCGGGGAGGGAAGCAGCTGGAGCAGGGAGGGGAGCAGCTCAGGGGGAAACCAGAGGGATACAAAGTACAGGAACCTGAGCCACGAATATTGTTTTGGCCCAATAGTGTTAGAGACTGTGGGAGCCTGGAGCACCAAGGTCCACCGGAGACTCCAGATCATAGAGTTACTTGTCCCAGCGTCTCAGCATAGTAGTCTAGAGTGACTATATATATGTAGCCCCACTATACTGGATGAAGTTGGGCATTAGCAGAGTTAATTATAAAACAATGAAAACAACGAAGGTGGCGATGGTGTAGTTACTATCGTGTTACCATTTGTCTATTGCTGATATTGTGAGGCAAAACAGAGAGAATATAATCTTGTAGATAAAGCGATTCTGATCTAACGATTAGAGTCGCTCTGAGGTACATATACTGCAGCAGGACCAGGGAGGGACAGTAGCTATGAGGGACATATACTGCAGCAGGACCATGGAGGGAGAGTAGCTATGGGGTACATATACTGCAGCAGGACCAGGGTGGGAGAGTAGCTATGGGGTACATATACTGCAGCGGGACCAGGGAGGGAGAGTAGCTATGGGGTACATATACTGCAGCAGGACCAAGGAGGGAGAGTAGCTATGGGGTACATATACTTCAGCAGGACCAGGGAGGGAGAGTAGCTATGGGGTACATATACTTCAGCAGGACCAGGTACGGAGAGTAGCTATGGGGTACATATACTGCAGCAGGACCAGGGTGGGAGAGTAGCTATGAGGTACATATACTTCAGCAGGACCAAGGAGGGAGAGTAGCTATGGGGTACATATACTTCAGCAGGACCAGGGAGGGAGAGTAGCTATGGGGTACATATACTGCAGCAGGACTAGGGTGGGACAGTAGCTATGGGGTACATATACTGCAGCAGGACCAGGTACGGAGAGTAGCTATGGGGTACATATACTGCAGCAGGACCAGGGTGGGAGATTAGCTATGGGGCACATATACTGCAGCAGGACCAAGGAGGGAGAGTAGCTATGGGGTACATATACTGCAGCAGGACCAAGGAGGGAGAGTAGCTATAGGTGCATATGCTGCAGCAGGACCAGGGAGGGAGAGTAGCTATGAGGTACATATACTGCAGCAGGACCAAGGAGGGAGAGTAGCTATGGGGTACATATACTTCAGCAGGACCAGGGAGGGAGAGTAGCTATAGGGTACATATACTGCAGCAGGACCAGGTACGGAGAGTAGCTATGGGGTACATATGCTGCAGCAGGACTAGGGTGGGACAGTAGCTATGGGGTACATATACTGCAGCAGGACCTGGGAGGGAGAGTAGCTATGGGGTACATATACTGCAGCAGGACCAGGGAGAGAGTAGCTATGGGGAATTATATGCTGCAGCAGGACCAGGAGGGAGCGTAGCTATGGGGTACATATACTGTAGCAGGACCAGGGAGGGAGAGTAGCTATGGGTACTGCTCTGCAGCAGGACCAGGAGAGAAGTGGCTATGGTGCATATATATATGTGGGATATTGAGGAGGAGTATTGGCTATGGGGTGCATATACTGCAGCAGGACCAGGGAGGGAGAGTAGCTATGGGGTACAAATACTGCAGCAGGACCAGGGAGGGAGAGTAGCTATGGGGTACATATACTGCAGCAGGACCAGGGAGGGAGAGTAGCTATGGGGTACATATACTGCAGCAGGACCAGGGAGGGAGAGTAGCTATGGGGTACATATACTGCAGCAGGACCAGGGAGGGAGAGTCGCTATGGGGTACATATACTGCAGCAGGACCAGGGAGGGAGAGTAGCTATGGGGTACATATACTGCAGCAGGACCAGGGAGGGAGAGTAGCTATGGGGTACATATACTGCAGCAGGACCAGGGAGGGAGAGTAGCTATGGGGTACATATACTGCAGCAGGACCAGGGTGGGAGAGTAGCTATGGGGTACATATACTGCAGCAGGACCAGGGAGGGAGAGTAGCTATGGGGTACATATACTGCAGCAGTACCAGGAGGAAATGGCTAACAAATTTTGCCTGCAGCAGGACCAGGGTGGGAGGAAGTAGCTATGGGTACATATGCTGCAGCAGGACCAGGGAGGGAGAGTAGCTATGGGGTACATATACTGCAGCGGGACCAGGGTGGGAGAGTAGCTATGGGGTACATATACTGCAGTAGGACTAGGGTGGGAGAGTAGCTATGGGGTACATATACTGCAGCAGGACCAGGGAGGGAGAGTAGCTATGGGGTACATATACTGCAGCAGTACCAGGGAGGGAGAGTAGCTATGGGGCACATATACGGCAGCAGGACCAGGGAGGGAGAAATCACATGATTATTAAACAACTTTTATAAAATTATTATTTAACATAAAAAACAGAATATGAACAAAAACTATGATAATATAATACTTTAAGAAAAATATTGTTAATATTCACAGGCAAACTAGACAACAAAAAATATTTAAAAAATGGTACAAACTCATAACGTCACCATTTCCTTCAGCGGATAATTTATGACGGCATCTTGGCGAGAAAATGAGGGAAGGATGTGACAGCCACCGAGGACCTGCCTTAAAGACGACCGCTAAATGTCTCAGACCAACACACAATTCTTACTTACTATTCAATTTAATTCTTACCCTTAATTTACCTGAAGATAATAATAAATTTAGAAGTATGAGGAAGAAGAAAAGAGGATTTAGGGAAGAGATATGAGCCAGCGAGTCACTGAGGCCAACTGGAGTGAGGCGGTCACTAGTGTCTCCTGAGGCCGCCACTAAGTCACCGCCTCTCTCTAATTCACGGATCCGACTCACAACACTTGGCTGTATCCTCCCGCCAGAGTTCAGGTGATAAGTCATGCCAGGTGCTAACAGTGAGTCGAGCAAAGCCAACTACTTCCTTTTGATTATGTGAACACGCACCCACACACTCAACACTCTCTCTTGTTCTTAATGCAACGAATTATATTACTGACCATCATTACCCGCCAAAAGTGTATCACTAATTGGGCTGTAAGTAGAGTTTGAGTTGTGTAAATCTTAAAGTTTCCAGAACAAAGATTGTACACTGTAGGTGCAGGACAGTGGTGGGTCTCGAGGCTGCTGTAGGTGCAGGTCAGTGGTGGGTCTCGAGGCTACTGTAGGTGCAGATCAGTGGTGGGTCTCGAGGCTACTGTAGGTGCAGGTCAGTGGTGGGTCTCGAGGCTACTGTAGGTGCAGGACAGTGGTGGGTCTCGAGGCTGCTGTAGGTGCCTTGAATCAGTGGTGGAGTCTCAGGCTACTAGGGGTGCAGGTCAGTGGTGGGTCTCCAGAAGGCTGCTGCCAAGTCTGGAGTCAGTGTTGGTGGGGTCTCAAGGCTACTGTAGGGGGTGCAGGTCAGTGGTGAGTCTCCAGAAGCGCCTGCAGGTGCAGGACAGTGGTGGGTCTCGAGACTACTGTAGATGTAGGTCAGTGGTGGGTCTCGAGATTACTGTAGGTGCAGGTCAGTGGTGGGTCTCGAGGCTACTGTAGGTGCAGGTCAGTGGTGGGTCTCGAGGCTACTGTAGGTGCAGGTCAGTGATGGCTCTCGAGGCTACTGTAGGTGCTGGTCAGTGGTGGGTCTCGAGGCTACTGTAGGTGCAGGTCAGTGGTGGGTCACGAGGCTACTGTAGGTGCAGGTTAGTGGTGGGTCTCGAGGCTACTGTAGGTGCAGTGCATAGGTGAGTCTCAGGCTACTGCTTGGGGTGCAGGTCAGTGGTGAGTTACACTGTGGGTGCAGGTCCAAATGGTGGGTTACTGTGGGGTGCACAGGGAACCGGTGGTGGGTTACTGTAGGTGCAGGTCAAATGGTGGGTTACTGTAGGTGTAGGTCAGTGGTGGGTTACTGTAGGTGCAGGTCAGTGGTGGGTTACTGTAGGTGCAGGTCAGTGGTGGGTTACTGTAGGTGCAGGTCAGTGGTGGGTCTCCAGGCTACAGAAATAACCTGTCATGTGTGCAGTTATTACCTGTGGACCCTCAGGCCACGACGGTGTGTGTAGCCCACATAACTGGGGTAAATGGACGGGGATAATCTCAAGTTAGTTATTCATGATGGTGGTGGCCGGAAGTCTGCCCATAATAACACAGAGGCCTTGGTCATATTTTTTGCTCGGAGAAATACAGGTTTCAATGCCCTAATTCTCGGTGGGTTCTGACGCCGCCAGATATATAAGATCTCAAATAACAGTGATGGTGGATCATTCTTAATAACTTTTATATGTTGACAATTTGTCAACTATTACCAACATAACTTTCTTACATCATGTAAGTGACTGTGGTGTACCGACTGTTGTTAAGAAACAAAAAGGAAATAATTTAGTCGTGTTAATATTATTGTGGCTCGTTGACTGTTGCCAGTTATTAGTGGTGGTTGTATGTTGTCAGTTACCAGTCGTTGTTGCATACTGCATGTTAACTGTTGCCAGCTGTTGATGGTGGGTGTATAAGTCAACTGTTGCCAGCTGCTGATGGTGGGTGTATAATAAAAGTTAACTGTTGCCAGCTATTGTTAGTGGTTCTCCATTATAAGTATATAATTGCGAGGTACTGGTAATGGTAGTTTGATTTATATTAACTGTTATCAGCTGCTGATGGTGGCTGTATATTGTATGTGAACTGTTGTCATCTTCTGAGCCAACGATGGATGTACAGTTGAAGACAAAATCTCTGAACACTTGGCAATATCTGGCATCTACTTCTGGGTCGTATATGTGATTCGTTTATATCTAATAACGCTGTTTTTCATCACATATTATGTCATGAAAAAACACTTCTTAATACAGAGACAAAAATGAGAAGTTACATTTAAAATGCCCATCGCCCTCACCGAATGATCCTCAAGTACTTATATGCCAGACACTTCCAAGTGTCCTAGGAATTTTGTCCGCAAAAGATTTATGTCCTACAGGGAGAAACTTAAGATGTAAATTCTCAGGCAGTACATGTGGGTCTGGCAGCTGTCTCCTCCAAGGTAGAGGCACAGTCAACGTGAGGGAGGGAGGGCCACTAAATGTCCTGGTAGTAAACATACGAGTCTTATGATCACTGGATAAAAAAGAAATGTTAACATACAGACCTAGGGAAGAGGAGGGTGGTAAAGTGGCCCCAACTACTGAGAATGGTCAAAACAGGGCGAACATAATGAGATACGAGGCTGTAGCTGTGGGGAGAGGGAATACTTCACACACATCAGCCAGCACTGCACACCTGTTTACTCGTTTAATTTATCTGTACATGTTTTAAAACTATTCAAAGTGTTTAAGAATATAAAGATAAATTGCAAAACAAAGTAATAATAAGTACATAAGCGAACAAATGAACAAAACAGCTTCAATTTGATTCGAGACAAGAAATTCTTCGTCAAGCGCTCTTTAGGTATAAGCTTTAAAGGTTCAACTCTTCTCCACACTCCTGTTAAAACTTCCTACGTTTTTCGTCGTCAACATTTAACCTTCATCAGGATCTTTACTACTTTCCTCGCTAATACTTTTTCCATCCTCCTCCTCACGCGCTCCCTTCTTCTTTCCAACAACAAATTCTCCACCAGTTTTCACCGCTACCTTGGATATGACTTCAAATTCTAAATTGCAGCTACGCCTTCAAGAGAAAAGACAACATTAATACTGCTGATGCTCAGATATGCTCGGTGGGCATTGAACAGCTGCCAGAGGCTGACAGAAACTACAGTCCATTGTAAAAGTAGTTTGATAAATATTGAATATGAATTTTAACTATTTCTCATAACATTTACCATAAATTAAACGTTAGAGATTCCGTAAATAACGTTAAAAGAAAATAAATCTCTCTTCTATAGACCTTGGGTGGCCCTAGTGCCAGCCATCCTCGTACACGAGGGGCATCCATTAATGTTACGTCATTAAATATGTTATAAGTATATACTGTAGGTTATGTATCTAAGCTACTGTGCCGAGTAGCATCTATGTATATAATTACGTGGCAACACTGCACGTGTTATGTGGCAACATTGCCCCGAGGCTGCCATATGGCAGTGATGGGTAGGGAAACACCGGGTAACACTGAAGTCCATTTATTCGGATAGGAGAAATACAAGTGGTGACTAGCGTGTGCCATGCACGGCCCACGAAGTCAGACTGAGACTGCCTTGCCATATGGCAGCCTCGGGGCAATGTTGCCACATAACACGTGCAGTGTTGCCACGTAATTATATACATAGATGCTACTCGGCACAGTAGCTTAGATACATAACCTACATATACTACAGTAAGAATATAATATAAAAGACAAAGAACATCGTAATATTAGGGTGTGTCATAGGAGGGAAGATCAGCTAAAACTAATGGCCCATCACTTTTTGGGTAGATTTTAGTGTATATAAACAGAAAATAATTTCAGTTTCAATATTTTGCAACCTTTTGCTAGGTAAATTTTAGCGTGAAATTTATCGAAAATCTAACGTACAGCTGCATTAGTGCATTACAATTAAATAGTGAACATTGCATTCTGACTTCATTCTTTAACAACCCAACTAACAATATTTTTTTCTGTTTCAGATTCTGATGCATTTATAAGTTGATAATATT
>NW_024724724.1:0-32848 GCF_018991925.1 Homarus americanus
ATCGGTATTGCTTCGTTCAGTTACGTATTGCTGTGTATAGTCACTAGTGTGTGTAGTGTGAGTAGTGGTATAGTGTGTGTCGTGGTGTAGTGTGAGTAGCGGTATATGGTGTGTGTAGTGGTGTAGTGAGTAGTGGTATAGTGTGTGTAGTGGTGTAGTGTATGGTAGCGGTATAGTCACTAGTGTGTGTAGTGGTGTAGTATGAGTAGTGTGTGTAGTGGTGTAGTGCAGTAGTGGTATAGTGTGTGTAGTGGTATAGTGTGAGTAGTGGCATAGTGTGTGTAGTGGTGTAGTATGAGTAGTGGTATAGTGCGTGTAGTGGTGTAGTGTGGTAGTGGAGATAGTGTGTGTAGTGGTGTAGTGCAGTGAGTGGTATGGTGTGTGTAGTGGTGTGAGTGTGGTGAGTGGTATAGTGTGTGTAGTGGTGTAGTGCGGTGAGTGGTATGTGTGTGTAGTGGTGTGGTGTGAGGTAGTGGTATGGTGTGTGTGGTGGTGTGGTGCGAGTAGTGGTATGGTGTGTGAGTGGTGTAGTATGGTGGTGGATAGTGTGTGTAGTGGTGTGGTGCAGTGGTGGTATGGTGTGTGTGTGGTGTGGTGCGGTAGTGGTATGGTGTGTGTAGTGGTGTGGTGCGGTGGTGGTATGGTGTGTGTGGTGGTGTGGTGCGTAGGTGGTATAGTGTGTGTGGTGGTGTAGTGCGAGTAGTGGTATAGTGTGTGTGAGTGGTGTGGTGCAGTGGTGGTATAGTGTGTGTAGTGGTGTAGTGCAGTAGTAGTATAGTGTGTGTAGTGGTGTAGTGTAGTAGTGGTATAGTGTGTGTAGTGGTGTAGTATGGGTAGTGGTATAGTGCGTGTGGTGGTGTAGTGTGAGTAGTGGTATGGTGTGTGTAGTGGTGTGGTGCGGTAGTGGTATAGTGCGTAGTTGTGTAGTGTGGTAGTGGTATAGTGTGTGTGTGGTGTAGTGCGGTGGTGGTATAGTGTGTGTGGTGGTGTAGTGTGTGTGGTGGTGTAGTGTGGGTAGTGGTATAGTAGTGTGTAGTGGTGTAGTGTGTGTAGTGGTGTAGTGCGAGTAACGTTAACGTGTCAATTTGTCGTAAAATTATGATATTCTGATCTTTTACATAACAGACACTTTGTCTCTGTCTTTCTGTCTGTCTGTCTGTAATTTGGACGTTTGCTTTCCTGCTATTATAAAAAAGTAAATTATTACCTCCTCCAGGTTATATAGAGAGCTTCACGCTGACGGGTACAAATGATACGGTGGGAGAGTAAAAAACATGGTGCCACTCTGAGGATATCTGGGAGTCTTGCGGTACTCTGAGCGGCACCCGAAGATGGGGCGGAAGTTATCATATCATAGTCACATGACTTTTAATTAATCGGTATTAATGATGTTTGATAATTTGTCTGGAACGTGAGTAGTTTCAAACACACACACATGCTCACCTATGCCTCCCTGCCTGGCCTAACCCTAAATGCCACACAACGAAACACCTAGAAAAAAGTGCAGAAAGAAAGCGTGCAAGATTATTCTCTCCCCTCCTTCTCCACATACCAGAAGCGCTCAACACATTGATTCTCGGCTCTCTCTGACCTTACCACGACCTCATCTAAAATTTGGCGCGAAACTTCTGCACCATCCAGCACCGGCTCCTGATTCCACTCGAAATCCCTCGTCCGTATCCATATACGAGCACGTACTGATCGCTATAAGAACAGCCCAGTCCCAACCATTGTAATATTATCAACAACTCGTAACCAATCAGAGTGTTCACTTCAGCTATCTTTCTTTTGCACTGTTACTCTGTTGAAATGCCCTGTAGTATGACCTTCTCCCCATCTAATTATTATATATCATATTTGTATCACTTATGTTACTTGTATATTATTTGTCAATCAAGTGATCCATTCCCCAATCATGTAATTGTATATGTTCAGCCTTTTTGGCTGCATTTTCTTTCACTAAACTGTTTTATTATTATTATATATATATTATTATTATTATTATTATTATTATTATTATTATTATTATTATTATTATTATTATTATTATTACTATCATCCTCTCACCCTCTCTCTCTCTGTATTCCTCTTTTTACCAAGATGGGCTACATTCCTTCTCGGTCCCTCTCCTTGCCGCCTCTCCCTCTCCCGGGCAGAAAGGCGTGGATGAAGGGGGGCGTTGATAAGAGGGGTGGATAGGAGGAGGTGTTTGATGTGCTAAAGCAGGAGGAGGAGGAGGAGGAGGAAGCCAGGGTCACACTGGACTCTAGGTTAAGTTCCTCCCCCACCAGTTTTTGGTGTCAGGAGTTGGTTGTGAACCTTTGCCTGCCACTGTTAGGTGACCCATCCTGCTAAGGTGAACCATCCTCCTCCCCTGCTAGGTTAACCATCCTCTTCCCTGCTAGGTGAACCCTCCTCCTCTCCTGCTAGGTGAACCATCCTCCTCCCCTGCTAGGTGAACCATCCTCCTTCCTGCTAGGTGAACCATCCTCCTCCTGCTAGGTGAACCATCCTCCTCCCTGCTAGGTTAAAAATCCTCTTCCCTGCTAGGTGAACCCTCCTCCTCTCCTGCTAGGTGAACCATCCTCCTCCCCCTGCTAGGTTAAATCCTCTTCCCTGCTAGGTGAACCTCCTCCTCTCCTGCTAGGTGAACCTCTTCCTCTCCTGCTAGGTGAACCATCCTCCTCCCCTGCTAGGTTAACCATCCTCTTCCTGCTAGGTGAACCCTCCTCCTCTCCTGCTAGGTGAACCCTCTTCCTCCCTGCTAGGTGTACCCTCCTCCTTCCCTGCTAGGTGAACCCTCCTCCTCCCCTGCTAGGTGAACCATCCTCTTCCCCTGCTAGGTTAACCATCCTCTTCCTGCTAGGTGAACCCTCCTCCTCTCCTGCTAGGTGAACCCTCTTCCTCCTGCTAGGTGTACCCTCCTCCTTCCTGCTAGGTGAACCCTCTAATGCTGTAAAGTCTCGAATGCTGTCAGCGTTATAATGGAAGTTAAGTTTGGTTAGGTTAGGTTTGGTTAGTATTAGAAGGCGTTAATCTACAGGTGAAATACGCTGGGGGCCTAATAATACACATCCAGTTATGTTAAGTGGAGTTAATCAATCTTATACTACGACGTCGCCACCTTTTACCTTGTCGGTGAATTAGATACAGGTGAGTGAGTCGCAGGTTAAAGTGTTACCCTCAAGATATGATTATTATAACTTCTTCTACAGCACTTGACACTTGTAACAATTCATCCTTAAAACATAAATTGAAAGGTTTTATTTTTGTAGATCTTGTTCTCCTTCCCCTATTACCTGCTGTCCTTCCCCCCTTACCTCTGTCCTTCCCCATTACCTGCTGTCCTTCCATCTATTATCTACTCTTCACCTCGCTACTCCACCGCATTATTCATATAGCACGATCTCCTGGGCACGTTTTCTTCTGCAGGGGCTGAGGCATAGTCATCCAGTACTCTACGTGATCTTTTGAACTGGACGTCAGGGTACGACTATTGTATTTTAAGTTCTATTGTAATGATCTTGTGGGGTGTAGTGCATTCAAGAACCCGTATATGCCCAGTACTTGCTGACAGTGTATAAGAGAGAGAGAGAGAGAGGAGGGGGGTGACTGACACTCTAAGCATTACAACTACAATAACAACATTTATTTGACAAAAACCACAACAATATCACCAGAGCTAACACCGTCCTCCACCACACATTAGACCCTATTGTAAATGTGAGGCAACAGACTGATGAGGGGGGAGGTCAAGATTGGACGGAAGGAGGAGGAGGAGGAGGAAGAAGGATGAGGAGGAAAGGAAAAGGAGAATGAAGAGAAGGAGGAGGAAGCGGGAGGAAGAAAGGTCTAGTTTCTAAGATAAGATGTACAGTGGTTCTTGTTAACGGTGGTACTTGTTGTTGTTAAACGTAGGGAGTAGATGGTAGGTAAGGTGTGGTGGTGGTTGTTGCTAAGGCATGGGTGACACAGTACTGGTTTTTTTGGTAAGGGATGGGATGGGTCAGTCAGTGAGGTGGGAACTACCGTTATCTTGTACGGTGATGGTGCGGCAAGGATCAGGTTATCATCCACCACCACCACCACAACCGCCACTAACAACAACTACTACCATCACCACCGTTATTGCCATCACCACCGCTACCATCACCACCACCAATAACTATTACTACCAACGCCATCACCGCTAACGTCGACAACAACAACAATAATTATCACCACCGCCATCACCACTAACAACTACCATCCCACAACCGCCATCACCACCACCAATACCATCATTATCAACACTCCCACCGTCACCACTATCCTGGAGTTAATAATCTGCTACTCAACTGTGCTCTTGAAGTGCCCACTGGTACTTCACCTCCCAGAAGCGACGAGAATACAACAGAGAGAGAGAGAGAGAGAGAGAGAGAGAGAGAGAGAGAGAGAGAGAGTTTATTGACCACCAGTTACAAAATACAAAAATAAAACAAAACAGATGCATCAGCACAGGTAACAATCAGACATTGTCACAGTAATGAGAACATTAATAATAGAAACAGCAATTTGTCACAAACCTAAAACTATAGATTTGTATAAAACCTTCAGGTACAAATACAAGATTTATATTTATACAGTAAGAAATTCCTTATAAATTTTACACATTATTCTAGGGTCCCTTTGTTCAGAGAAAAGGTCTTCTAAAGTGGTAAGATTGTGACCTGCCCGTATTTTTTCCACTACACACCTACTAAAGTACTGTGCAGTCCTCTTCACTAAGTGCGTTTACAGGGGCTCGTCATATAAACATTCCACAAATCATTATCGTTGAAATATTTGTTTTAATATTGTTTTAATTTGATTTCATAGTATGTTTACTGTTGCTAGTTTCCTTTTGTCAATTGCAAACAAACACATCGCTGCCACACTTCACAAAACCTGACGAGCCCCTGTAAACGCACTAGTGATTGGGACTGTACACATGTCTCTCAGTGTGCACATCAACACTCGGGAGGCGGCCTCTGCCCTCTTGTTCCATCATTCACAGACAGATATGGACAAAAAAGAAGCGAGAGAGAGAGAGAAAGAGAGAGAGAGAGAGAGAGAGAGAGAGAGAGAGAGAGAGGCAGAGGAAAACAAACAGAGGAGAGGAAGAGAGAAGGAATGATAGAGAGAGAAAAAGGAAAAAAGAAAGAGACAGATAGAAAATACAGATATTATTATTGTAAAATCGCTATACATGTTTCCAATTAATTCAACATGTGTACATAGTCGTATACAGTGTACACTACATAGATAGTTCAGGTATACAAACAATGTTCACAATACAGGGGTTGTGTGTGTGTGGGAGATGCACGGGGGGTCCACATATCACAGTTCATCCACGGTTGAGTTGTTGATAGGAATGTTTCATGCCACCCTGACTTGTTGGTATCTGGTGAGCCACAGGTCACAGGTGTGTAAGGGTGTCAAGTCTCAGTGCAACATGCTAAAATTATACCTCGACCACTTTATACCCGCATAAGTGACAGGGCCAAAATATACTCCATGGCTAATGTCGCCCCCACCTAATAGGAAATAACATAATAACAGATTAGGAACTTCTGATCTAGGCCCTAGGTCAAGTACCTCTAGATTATAGGGGAACTAGTATCATAGATCGAACGAAAAGTACCGAAGGAATTTGACTGTTTTACAGCAAAGGAAGGAATTGTTGTGGTTCGTAAAATAATATTTATATTTTTTATTTGTCCTGATACTTAAGTCAACAGTACCGTCTTAAGTCAACGCATCATATAGGGGACCGTATTCTGTCTGGCCTGGAGGGGTATACAACAGCCTAGGCCGAGAATATACCCGGGTATAAACTAGCCTGTCACCAGGTAACAGGTGTGTAATGGTGTCACAAGTCCCGGTCATAGGTGTGGTGGGTGATACAGGTCCAGGTCACAGGTGTGTAGGGGGTGTATTCTGGTCTTGGCTGATAAGTGTGAATGGCGTGCCAGGTCGCAAGGTGCTGACTCACGGGACTAAATTACTCCTGCCCCGTCTGTTTCTCCACCTCCCCCCACAAGGTACACTCCCATAACCCATTTTCTGTTTCTTCCTGATAATTTTTGAGGCGACACCTTTTGATTTTAAAATACACACAGCCCAACACCAGATTGATATACCATATTACAAAAATTACAATACCGGTAATGGCGTTTGTGAATAAACATATGATTTTGAATGACTGAATAATGAATGAACTGATGATTTAAAATGAAAAAAACCCAAGTATTTTTTTGATAGCGGAGAAATATGTCGATTTAATGGTGAAGAAGGAGATGTAATTTATATTTATTTGCATTTGTTCTTTTTCTTTTCTTTATTCTCTTGGTCCTCAGCATACAACAGGAAGCATAAGGAACAGTAGGTAGAAGCAGTATCCCACGCGTCCCCAAATAAGGTCCCACGCCCTACCCCTTCCTCCTCCTCCTTACCAGAAAAGGGTGGACATTTCAGGTTCATTCACCACCCACCTGGGGTCGCCTGTCACTAATAGCTTTCCTTCTGGTGTGTGTGTGTGTGTGTGTGTGTGTTATTGCATACCAGTAAGTAAATTACCTGTTTTAGCTTGGTTCTCTGATTGGTTCCTGGTTTCTGTGTGCTAGTTAAAGATGATTGCCGAGTTATTTTGAGCGTTGATCATAGAGGCTGGTTGATTGAAGGGCTTTGATACGATGATTAATCCATTGAGCGGTGATTTAATCCATTGAGTACAGTGATTTAATCCCTTGTGTAAGATTATTTAATCCCTTTAATACGACGATTTAATCCTTTGAGTAAGGTGATTTAACTCTTTGAGTACGGTGATTTAATCCATTGAGTACGATGATTTAATCCCTGAGTACGACGATTTAACCTTTGAGTACGGTGATATAATCCTTTGAGTACGGTGATTTAATCCTTTATACGGTGATTTAATCCATTGAGTACGGTGATTTAATCCTTTGAGTACGGTGATTTAATCCATTGAGTGCGGTGATTTAATCCTTTGAGTACGGTGATTTCCATTGAGTACGGTGATTAATCCCTTGAGTAAGATTATTTAATCCTTTAATACGACGATTTAAACCCTTTGAGTACGGTGATTTAATCCTTGAGACGGTGATTTAATCCTCGAGTACGATGATTTAATCCTTTCGAGTACGGTGATTTAATCCTCTGAGTACGATTATTTAATCCTTCGAGTACGGTGATTTAATCCATTGAGTACGACGATTTAATCCTTTGAGTAAGATGATTTAATCCATTGAGTACGACGATTTAATCCTTTGAGTACGGTGATTTAATCCTTGAGGTGATTAAACTTTGAGTACGATGATTTAATCCCTTGGGGGAAGATTATTTAATCCTTTAATACGATGATTTAATCCTTTGAGTACGATTATTTAATCCATTGAGTACGAAAATTTAATCCTCGAGTACGATGATTGAACCCTTGAGATTTATTCAATCTTGATAACGCTGATTTAATCCCTGAGTATGATGATTTAATCCCTTTAATACGATAGATTAATCCCTTGAGTATGATGGTTTAACTCTAATACGATGATTTAATCCCTTTATATGATGATTTAATCCATTGAGTACGAAAATGTAATCCATTGAGTACGAAAATTTAATCCTGAGTACGATGATTTAATCCTTTGAGTACAATGGTTTAACCTCTTGAGTTGAATGATTTAACCCTTGAGTACAATGATTTCCCCCCACAGGTCAATATTGAGTATAACAGAAATGTCTTATGTACAACAAATAACAAGGAAATAATACATATCTTTGTCACCACTTTTACCTTGTGTTTGTCTGCCACTTGTGTGTGTGTGTGTGTGTGTGTGTGTGTGTGTGTGTGTGTGTATAAAGTTATGTGCATATTTATGACTGTTTATTGCTTGTATGTATGTATGTATGTATAGTTATGATTGTTGCTTTCATGCGTGTGTGTGTGTGTGTGTGTGTTTTAAGTGTGTAGGTCACATTCATATATGAACGTCAATGACCCACAAGAGTAAAATCTGTATGACAAAACCACTTCCACTATGACGTGGGAGGTCAGCCTTGTGGGGAGGGGGTAGATGATGTCACTTTGTTTTGTTTCTGTAAAGTATTGGTATGGTCAGTCTGTAGTAGTGGTGCATCTCTCTGTGTGCGGATGGTGAACTTGTATATGCTGACTTAACCTTCTGTATATAAAAGTAATTATTATTTTTAACTGTTGTGGATATGTTTTTCTGTGTAATTAATTAGTATATAACTTTCTCTGTGAAATTACCGCCGTGTTGACATGGTGATTGTGGGTGTTATTTTTTATTGATCAAATGTTTGCATGGTGTGTGTGTGTGATAAGAGGGGCTAATACACACACACACACACACTACACAAGCTTCGAAAACAACAACATATAATCATCTGCAGTGCCACAGAATGAGGCCCTGGTCAGTGGTGCCAATGTTTTCCCGTTACAAGGTCAACACAGAGTCTTAGCCAAATATGTAACGTGATAAAAGTCTTATGCCAAGAGTAATGAGGAGCATCAAGGAGTGTTGGTAAGCCTGTTGCTAGAGGTCAAAGTCGTTCCACCAAATTTAGTTCTGGGCTGCACGAGTCGAAGGTTTTTTGTACATCGACCGCCCCCTCCTCCTACTACTACTACTAATACTGCATTTCATTCCATCTCCAGCTGCAGCACAAAGCTCAGACTTAGGATACGAGTTCCCAAAGAGGGGTGGGGGGTAGAGGAGGGAGGAAGTACCAGTGGTTACTCTGCATGATTTGTTTGTTACCACCACCACCACGACTAGGACCCGTTTTGATACACTTGGCTACATTTGAGATATTGTATAGATATTGAACTGGGTCATATTAATGTTGTTATTAGACATCTTTAACGATACTTAAATGTTACTGAATTGTTACTGTACTGTGTTGATCTTTAAATTGTTGAAATCCGTATGTAAGTATTAAAAGTGACATTATATTAATGTGTGTTTTAAGTACTAAGTTGTCAGCACGAGCAGCAAGACTCATCTCGCATCTGTCGTCTGCTGTTTTATCTCGTGCCTCCAACAAACTCACAGACAGCTTAACATTCCAGGTCTGGTAATTTAACAGTTGGTGTGTCGGCCATCAAAGATGTTAAAATACTAGGATCACCTGACGATTAGCCTCCCAAGCTTATTTTACCTTAAGATTAACCCACTTACTTAACCTAACCCTATAATTAACCACCTTGATGTTAACGTAACGAAGCCCATTCTAACGTAACCTTATGATTAACTCCTTAATCCCCTCCCTCCAGATAGCGTCAGGGTGTTTAATAATCAGGTGATTAAGTTAGTGGTGGGGGGCTAGCTTCAGGTGATCAAAATAATAGAAGCAATCTCATCATAATTAGGTTACGAATATATATATATATATATACGTGAATTGTTCTATTTGTCTACATTAATGAGAGAAAAGTTATTACTGACAGGTGTAGTACAAGCGGCTCATACGTAATTATTGACGGCAATTACTGTAATATTTAACTTAAACAGATTTTACAGTATTTTCCTGCAAACAGGTGTTGTTATACCCGTATACTGTATTCTTAGAGTTGAAATACAGTATGCTATCTATTTACATAAGAAAATACAGTAAGGCACGGTACAGATTACAGTATCTTACGGCCAGATAAACTACATTAAGTATTGAAATAACTAATTTTTTCAGTAATTTGGCCTCTGGGCGCCAGTAAATTACTGTAAAATCTACGATAAATTTATTGTTGTACCAAGAGAAGATCCAAGACAGTGAAAATACAGTAGTTATTATTGTATTAAATAACATACAGTACAGTATATATATCTTGTAGTAGCAACATTAGCCTTATAAGTTATAGTCAATGATATAAACATTATATTTTATCAACAGCGGTATTGGTGCAAATGTTCAATTAATCTTATATTTCAAGGTGACCAGTGCTTCATTTAGTTCATATAAGTTAATATAAGTTAATATAGTGAACAAATCATACGTCTCTCAGGAGCTACAAGCAACACGGCCGCCAGATACTGTATCTTACGCCGCGCTGCACCAACCGTATTACTCCACCCAGCGTGTGGCGGCAAGAGTTTTGTGAGGTGACAGAGCTAGTTACTAGATGACACTGACATACCAGATGACAGTGACACCCACTAGATGACAGCGCCAGTTACCAGAGGCACAGTACCAGTTACCAAATGACAGTGACACACCAGATGACAGTGCCACCCACCAGATGACAGTGCCACTCACAGTAACAGCACCCACCAGATGACAGTTCCACTCACCAGTAACAGTGCCACCCACCAGATGACAGTTCCACTCACCAGTAACAGTGCCACTCACCAGATGACAGTTCCACTCACCAGATGACAGTCCACCCACCAGATGACAGCCCACCAGTAACAGTGCCACTCACCAGATGACAGTTCCACTCCACCAGTAACAGTGCCACTACCAGTAACAGTGCCACTACCAGATGACAGTTCCACTCACCAGATGACAGTGCCACCCACCAGATGACAGTTCCACTCACCAGTAACAGTGCCACTCACCAGATGACAGTTCCACTCACCAGATGACAGTTCCACTCACCAGTAACAGTGCCACTGCCAGATGACAGTTCCACTCACCAGATGACAGTGCCACCCACCAGATGACAGTTCCACTCACCAGTAACAGTGCCACCACCAGATGACAGTGCCACTCACCAGATGACAGTGCCACTCACCAGATGACAATTCCACTCAGTAACAGTTCCACTCACCAGTAACAGTGCCACTCACCAGATGACAGTTCCACTCACCAGATGACAGTGCCACCCACCAGATGACAGTTCCACTCACCAGTAACAGTGCCACTCACCAGATGTCAATGCCACTCACCAGATGACAGTGCCACCACCAGATGACAGTGCCACCACCAGATGACAGTTCCACTCACCAGTAACAGTGCCACCCACCAGATGACAGTTCCACTCACCAGTAACAGTTCCACTCACCAGATGACAGTGTCACTCACCAGATGACAGTTCCACCTACCAGATGACAGTGCCACTCACCAGATGACAGTTCCACTCACCAGTAACAGTGCCACTCACCAGATGACAGTGCCACTCACCAGATGACAGTTCCACTCACCAGATGACAGTGCCACTCACCAGATGACAGTTCCACTCACCAGTAACAGTGCCACTCACCAGATGACAGTGCCACTCACCAGATGACAGTGCCACTCACCAGATGACAGTTCCACTCACCAGATGACAGTGCCACTACCAGATGACAGTTCCACTCACCAGTAACAGTGCCACTCACCAGATGTCAGTGCCACTCACCAGATGACAGTGCCACCCACCAGATGACAGTGCCACTCACCAGATGACAGTTCCACTCACCAGTAACAGTGCCACTCCACCAGATGACAGTTCCACTCACCAGTAACAGTTCCACTCACCAGATGACAGTGTCACCACCAGATGACAGTTCCACTCACCAGATGACAGTGCCACTACCAGATGACAGTTCCACTCACCAGTAACATGCCACTACCAGATGACAGTGCCACTCACCAGATGACAGTTCCACTCACCAGATGACAGTGCCACTCACCAGATGACAGTTCCACTACCAGTAACAGTGCCACTCTCACCAGATGACAGTGCCACTCACCAGGATGACAGTGCCACTCACCAGATGACAGTTCCACTCACCAGATGACAGTGCCACTACCAGATGAGTTCCACTCACCAGTAACAGTGCCACCCACCAGATGACAGTTCCACTCACCAGTAACAGTGCCACTCACCAGATGACAGTTCCACTCACCAGTAACAGTGCCACTCACCAGATGACAGTTCCACTCACCAGTAACAGTGACACACCAGATGACAGTTCCACTCACCAGTAACAGTGCCACCCACCAGATGACAGTTCCACTCACCAGTAACAGTGCTACCCACAGATGACAGTTCACTCACCAGTAACAGTGCCACCACCAGATGACAGTTCCACTCACCAGTAACAGTGACACACCAGATGACAGTTCCACTCACCAGATTATAGTACGAGTTACCAGATAACAGTGCCACTACCAGATAACAATACTCATTAGATAACAGTGCCACTTCACCAGATAACAGTGCCACTCATCAGATAACAGTGCCACTCACCAGATGACTGGAGAATGAGGCAGTAAGAGTTACACGACCGTGTCGTATTTTTTCTTTCTTTATTTAACATGCTTCCATGTTGTTCCATATTATTCCTGTAATAATGTGTTATATTTACTATTATATATTCTAGTCACCCATTCCGTGCTGTTAAGGTTTTAACTGTTATTATTTATTCGCCCGTCTTATTTCTTCATTTAGTATTGTAACAAGTTATCTTTCTCTCTAACGACCATCTGCATCGTTAAACGACCCACCGGCGGGTTTTGGTCAGAATTGGCCCTATATATAGTGGACCACCAACTGACTAGCTTTTAGCTCAGTCTTCTTTCATTCAGTTCACGTTCTTTTGAGTGCCACTCGTCACCTGTTACTTATAACTTCATTTTATTGGTGTGATTGTTCCTGTCACCACCAATGGTATATCTATGTGAGTACTATTTATGTTTTTTATGTGTCCATCAGTGTTTCTTAGTTACATTTAAGTAATTCAGTGTTGTTTTACGATAATTAATTTCAGTGTTAGTCATTTTAAATGTTTATGAAGTGTTTACGTAATCAAATGCTTTATTTTTATTCTTTGATGTTTCGATGTTTAGTATCACTTGTCTTAAGGGTTTCGATAGTGATCAATTTGTTGACAGCCTACGAGGTTTTTTATTGTGTTAATATTTAATTTAATTAAATTCTAAGGGTTTACTTTATTTTTTTTTATTCTTTAATTTACTTCACTTTTTGTTTGGTTACGCCCAGAACCTGGTTATTAAAGCAAATTAAGAGAGACGACGTAACAGAGTAAAGGAGGTTGAGCCACTTTGTATAGGTGTGAATAAAATTTTTATCTCTGAAAATAATTAATACGTATATTATAGAAGAAAAATAGTTGGTACTAATTTGGAACGGTGATTAACTGGCATTAGTGGTTAGACGACTGACTATCAGAACTACACAAGAATGTACGAGGGCAGAGAAAAGAACAAAATAAAGTACCCATTTATCCGTTATTTTAGTCAACATGAAGACAACGGTGTGTGTAATATAACATCTATTATATTCTGTACCTCGTGTATCTGTAACGTTGGAGGCTCGACTACACAAATACAATTACAGCAGTAGCAGGTAGAATAAAAATAGACTGAATACAATAAGAGGTAGACAAAAAAAAAATTACGGTAGTATACGAAATAGAAGTTACAGCAGCAGGCGAAATAGAAGCAGCAGCAGGCGAAATAAAGCACGGCAGCAGGCGAAATAGAAGTTACGGCAGCAGGCGAAGTGTGGCAGCAGCAGGCGAAAGAAAGGTTACGGCAGCAGGCGAAATAGAAGCTACGGCAGCAGGCGAAGTATAAGTTACAGCAGCAGGCGAAATATAAGTTACAGCAGCAGGCGAAACAGAAGTGCAGCAAAAATTAGTTGTTACTTACAGTCAATAAGGATATACGTTAAAATATAGTCAATGTTGTTAAGGCTTGAAATATAGTCATTGTTGTTATACGAAACAGAATATTGTTGTTATATGAAAAAGTAGTCATTGCTGTTAAGAAACAGAAATATTGTTGTTATACGAAATTATAGTCACGTTGCTATATTGAAACAGAAGTCATGGTTGTTATATGAAACAGAAGTCATTGTTGTTATACTAAAATTAGTCATTGTCTAAGGCTTGCCATAGTCATTGTTGTTATACGAAAACAGAAGTCATTGAAGTTGATGCTAAAATATAGCCATTGTTAGCTTAAAACATAGTCACAAGTTGATATACGAAACAGAAGTCAATGCTGTTATAGGTAAAATAGAATATTGTTGTTATGCTTAAAATAGTCATTGCTGTTATATGAACATAGTCACTAGATGTTAAGGCTTTTAAAATGAGAAGTCACTATGTTATGCTGTTATAGCCATCGTTGTTATATTTAAAAACAGAAGTCACGTTGTTATATTTAAAATTAGAAGCCGATGGTTATATAAATTAGAAAACATATATAGGCTTAAATATAGACTTAATTGTTATATAAACAGGAATAATAGTTGTTATACGAACAGAATACGCATTATACATATAGAAGTCATTGTTGTTATATGAAAATAGAAGCCATTGTTACATGAAACAGAGTATTGCTGTTATTAAAAGAGAGTCAGTTGTTAAGGCAAATAAAGCCACTGCTGCAGATGAAACAGAAGTTGTTTATGCTTGAAACAGAAGTCGTTGTTATACGAAAATATAGTCATTGCTACAAGAAGAAACAGAAGTCACAAGTTAAGTAATGCTTAAAACAGAAGTAATAGTTGTTAAGGCTTAAACAGAATATGTTAACAAACAGAAGCATATATATGAAACAGAAGCCATGTTGATAAGCGAAACAGTAGTCATTTAAGTTGAAATATAGTCACGCATAACAAACAGAAGTCAAATATATAAGAAATAGAAATGTTATAAGGAAATAGAAGTATGTTATAAGAAATAGAAGTTACAGCGAAAGAAAAATATAGAAGTTACGCGTTATAAGAAATAGAAGAAAGAAATAGAAGGCTTATAGAAGAGGCGAAATAGAAGTTACAGGCGAAATAGAATACGGCAGCAGGCGAAATAGGGTTACGGCAGCAGTGAAAAAGTTACGGCAGCAGACGAAATAGAAGATAGCAGCAGGCGAAATAGAAGTTACGGCAGCAGGCGAAATAGAAGTTACGGCAGCAGGCGAAATAGAAGTTACGGCAGCAGGAAATAGAAGTTACAGCAGCAGGCGAAATAGAAGTTACGGCAGCAGGCGAAATAGAAGTTACAGCAGCAGGCGAATAGAAGTTACGGCAGGCGAATAGTTACGGCAGCAGGCGAAATAGAAGTTACGGCAGCAGGCGAAATAGGTTACAGCAGCAGGCGAAATAGAAATACTAGTTATATAGAACAGGTGCATGCTGTTAAGGCAAATAGAGTCATACGTTAAACAGAAATAAGCAGGTTATATTGAAACAGAAGTCAGTAGTTAAGTTAAGGCAAGCAATAAGTCACAAGGTTAAGGCTTAAGCCATAAGTCACAAGCAGGTTAAAGTATAAGTCACAAGTTGTTATATTTAAACAGAAGTCATGTTGTTATACGAAAACAGAAATATTGTTGTTATGAAATAGAAGTCAAGTTGTTACATTTGAAATCAGAGTCAGGCTGTTGCTGTTAAGGCTTAAAAACAGAAGTCAATACAAGTTATATGAAACAGAAGTCATTAAGTTGTTATATGTGTGACATTGGTCACAAGTTAGCTTGAAACATAGTCACAATTAAGGCTAAAACAGAAATAATGTTACATACGTAGCATATGTCACTGTTGTTAGCTTAAAGCATGCAATTGCTGTTGCTTACAAGGGGTCAAGTTGTGTTAAGGCTAGCCAAGTTACAGCAGCAGACGAAATATAAGACAGTGACAGATAACAAAGAGTTACAGCAGCAGACGAGATATAAGTTACAGCAGCAGACGAGATATAAGTTACAGCAGCAGTCGAGATATAAGTTACAGCAGCAGACGAAGTATAAGTTACAGCAGCAGACGAGATATAAGTTACAGCAGCAGTCGAGATATAAGTTACAGCAGCAGACGAGATATAAGTTACAGCAGCAGTCGAGATATAAGTTACAGCAGTCGAGATATAAGTTAAGCAGAGACGAGATAAGTTACAGCAGCAGACGAGAATATAAGTTACAGCAGCAGACGAGATATAAGTTACAGCAGCAGACCCAATATAAGTTACAGCAGCAGACGAAATATAAGATGACAGACAATACAAAGAGTTACAGCAGACGAGATAGAAGTCACAGCAGCAGACGAGATAGAAGTCACAGCAGCAGACGAGATAGAAGTTACAGCAGCAGACGAAATATAAGACAGTGACAGACAATACAAAGAGTTACAGCGGCAGACATGAACACTGATGATACGTCAGCGTGTGTGTGAGTCAGACAAGTGTTTAACAAGTACACACACGACTGACTGATCTCTTTGTTGTCGTGACGTGCAGCTGTCAGTGTGTTAATGTACGCCTCACCTGTACCATCCCGACCTGTACCATCCCGACCTGTACCGCCCTCACCTGTACCCCTCACCTGTACGGCCCTCACCTGTACCCTCACCTGTGCCGCCTCACCTGTACCATCCCGACCTGTACTGTCCTCACCTGTACCGCCCTCACCTGCAGCTCTTACCTGTACCGCCCCTCACCTGTACCCCCTCACCTGTACCTCACCTGTCCTGATCCGCACTGCCCTCACCTGTACCCATCCCTGACCTGTACTGTCCTCACTCCAACCGCCCTCACCTGTACTGCCCTCACCTGTACCATCCTGGACCTGTACTGTCCTCACCTGTACTGCCCTCACCTGTACCCCCTCACCTGTACTGCCCCTCACCTGTACCATCCCTGACCTGTACCGTCCTCACCTGTACCATCCTGACCTGCAACCGTCCTCACCTGTACCTGCCCCTCACCTGCAGCTCTCTTACCTGTACCGCCCTCACCTGTACCTCACCTGTACCTCACCTGTCCTGACCTGCACCGCCCTCACCTGTACCATCCCGACCTGTACTGTCCTCACCTGTACTGCCTCACCTGACCTCCGCCCTCACCTGTACCATCCTGACCTGCACCGTCCCCACCTGCAGCTCTCTCAACCTGTACCGCCCTCACCTGTACCCCCACCTGTACCCGCCCTCACCTGTACCGCCCCTCACCTGTACCCCCCCACCTGTACCCCCACCTGTACCGCCCCACCTGTACCGCCCTCACCTGCAGCTCTCTCACCTGTACCGCCCTCACCTGTACCCCCCTCACCTGTACTGTCCTCACCTGCCCCTCACTGTCCTGACCTGCACCTCTCTCACCTGCACCTCTCACCTGCACCCTCTCACCTGTCTCTCACCTGTTGTATTTATGAGGTGATTATGTTCAGCATGTGGGATGTTTATGAGGTATTTGGAATGTTAATAATAAGCCTTTGTTGCAGCTTTAATCTTCTTTCGGAGGAACAAAGGAAGAAAGGAAGATGGAGGGAGGAAAGAGAAAAGGAAGGAGTAAGAGAAGAAGAAGAAGTAAGAGAAGAGGCATAAGAAGAAGAAAGAGAGGAGGAAAACAATATAACACTAACACAAATTTGCAGGAGGAGAAGGAGTTAAAGAGGAAGAAAAGGAAGAAGAAAAGAGACATAAGGAGAAGAAGCAGTAGTAGGAGAGAAAAAAAGGCAGTGCCCACGAATAGGAGGAGGAAGAGGGAAGTGTGAGAGTAGGGGGTGAGAGGGCATAGTTCCCACACTCGGGAGAGGAGCAGCCCTGGGCCACACCTCCAGCATCCCTCCCTCCCTCCCTCCCTCCCTCCCGGTAATGTGCTTCAGGTGGGTTCATCCCCGGACATCTACTACCTACCTCCCTCCCTCCCTCCTTCTCCCTGGGTCCTTCCTTGAGAGTGGGGGAACAAGCACCATTTGTAACGTGAACTTTGACACTGTCTTAAAATAATTCCTCCTCTGAACACGACCCCAGGAGACCATGACGACCCAGGAGACCGTGACGACCCCAGGAGACCATGACGACCCTAGGAAACCATCACGACCCAGGAGACCATCACGACCCATGAGAGATAATACAAGTAACCCTCCCCCCACACACACACACACACTCTACCTTTGGGATCAGCAGTGACATAAGCAAGTTTGCGGATGACACCAAAATAGGCGGCAAATTAATTCAGGGCAGGATGCAAATGCATTACAGGAGGATTCAAATTGCAGGGGTGGTCTGAAAATGGCAATGAAATTCAACACCAGCAAGTGCAGCGTACTTAATATTGGAAGAACAAATACTTATAATGTATACAGCCCAACAACATCAACCCAGAGAAGTCGACTGTAAAAGAGACCTAGGGCTACTTGTAAGCCCGACCCACGGCCTAGAAAAACAGTGCATTAATGTTCGAAATAAGGCAAACAGAGTATTGGGTTTATGTCTAGAAGTGTAAGTAATAAGAGTGCAGAGGTCTTATTGCAACTATATCTTGCGCTAGTCAGGCCGCACCTCGATTATGCGGTTCAGTCATGCCTTATTATAGAATGGATATAAATTCACTAGAGTCGGTGCAGCGAAGAATGACAAAATGATTCCGGGACTTAGAAACCTTCCATATCAGGATAGGTTAAAGAAACTTAACTTGCATTCCCTAGAAAGACGAAGAGTGGGGAGATATGATAGAAGTATTTAAGGGTGAAAGGAATCAATAAAGGGATATAGATAAAGTTCTTTATAATATCCGAGCAGGATAGGACTCGAGCAACGGATTCAAGTTGATAAGTTTGGGTTTAGCAGGAGATAGGAAGAAACTGTTTCACAAATAGGGTGGTGGACGAGTGAACAAGCTTAGCAACTTTGTAGTAAGTGCGAACCTGGAAAAGTTCTAAGGAGCTGATAGATTCATGGATGATAGAGAGTGGTAGTAACTCTCGACAGGAGGCCATGCACAGCCAAACCGGCCTATTGCAGACTCCTTATTTTCTTATGTTCTTGTCTCCATGTATGTATGTATGTATGTGCGTTTACGTATGCATGTGACCTTGTATATATATATATATATATATATATATATATATATATATATATATATATATAATATATATATATATATATATATATATATATATATATATATGTGTGTGTGTGTGTATATGTTTGTATTTGTGTGTGTATAAATCAGTGCCAAGTCAACATAAACCTGAGCGATGGTTCAGGTTAATTAGGAGAGATTATATTACCTGAACTAAACAGAATTTTTGCAATGTTTTTGTCAAGGTCGAGAGTTGACTTGACGTTGATAATTAATTCACACACACACACACACGGTTCCTGATCTGACCCCTTAAGTATTTCTTATTCACTAGTAAATTGTAATTCAAAGGTATAATAGAACGTTCATCTGGTCCATCTGTCTGGTACACCTGTTCGTTTTACCATCTATGTTTCTTATGTTCCGGTCCACCTTCTGTGATCTTCCCACACTGGTCCACCTTGCATGGTCCATCTTCTGTGATCTTCCTGGTTTGGTCCACTTTGTGGTCCCTCCTAGTCGGTCCAGCTGCTGAGTACGACCTGCCCCGGTTCTAGTGGCCCGGCAGCAGGTACAGTTGCTTGTGACCCAGCATCGTCCTCCAGTTATGTCATCAACGTAACATTGTTTAACCCACTCACCTCGTGGAGTGCCGGTCTAACTGACCCATCTGTCTTGGCGTTGAGTGTCGGGAAACTGTTAGAACTAATTGTGTTATCTTCGACTGGTTGTGGTAAGACTAACTGATCTGTAGACAGTTGAAACTGACTGCTGTTCAACTCATTGTTGTTCAGACCGGCTAATGGTGAGATTGACTGATGATGACTGATAAGATTCTTGAAAATAAGTTGCATTTAGCTCACTGAAGTCAGACTGGTAATAGTGAGACTAACTGGTTTGTAGACTGTTTAAGCAACCAATGGTGAAACAAATTGATATAAGACTATTGGGACCATAGCTAGGATTTTTTTTACGATTAGCCCATCATGGCACAGGTCAATGACCCACATCAGGCCTGGGGCGAAAATATATATTTATAATAATTACAAAAAAATATTAAAAAATAAATAAATGAATAAATAAATACATCATTGTTTTGTTCACTGTGAATCTGTATTTCACTGGCTGAATAAACTGTTTTAAAATCTACAGCTGACTCCAACATCAGGTGGTCAGCCAACACAGCTGACCCAACCAGAACCATACATGCCTGCCCGAGCGTCTCACCGCCCTGGCGCGCGACGCCGCCCTACCAGCCACCACCCAGACACTACCTGCTACCCACCACCCAGACACTACCCCTGCTACCCACCACCCAGACACTACCCTGCTACTCACCACCCAGACACACCCTGCTACCCACCACCCAGACACTACCCTGCTACCCACCACCCAGACACTACCCTGCTACCCACCACCCAGACACTACCCCACACCCACCACCCAGACACCCACCCTGCTACCCACCACCCAGACACCACCCTGCTACCCACCACCCAGACACCACCCTGCTACCCACCACACCCAGACACTCCCCTGCTACCCACCACCCAGACACCACCTGCTACCCACCACCCACACCACCCTGCTACCCACCACCCAGACACTACCCTGCTACCCACCACCCAGACACCACCCTGCTACCCACCACCCAGACACTACCCTGCTACCCACCACCCAGACACACTACCCTGCTACCCACCACCCAGACACTACCCTGCTACCCACCACCCAGACACTGCCCTGCCACCCGCCATCCAGACACTGCCCTGCCACTTACCACCCAGACACTACCCTGCTACCCACCACCCAGACACTACCCTGCTACCCACCACCCCACACACCACCCTGCTACCCCACCAGACACCACCTGCTACACCACCCAGACACTGCCCTGCCACCCACCACCCAGACACTGCCCTGCCACCCACCATCCAGACACTGCCCTGCCCACCACCCAGACACCCCTGCCACCCACCAAACAGATATTGCTCTGCCACCACCTCCAAACAACCACATGTTATCCTTTACCCAGCCTCCACCTCGCCACAAACCATTGAGACATCATCCCGTCACCAATATTCCGCCCCCAAAACCACCACCCAGACCCAGACACCGCCCACCACCCAGACGATACCTCGCCACCCACAGACGCCGCCCAGATACACACCATCCAGACGCAATCTCGTCACCCACTACCTAGACTTTGTTTCTCCGCCATCCACCTACCTTTGGGCCGATCTCGATCAACCCTTTGAGGCAGCTCACTGGCAGCTTTATTCAGCTGAGAGATCCCTGCCTTGTAAGGTTAAGCCACCCAGATACCCTCCCATTCCACCCTATCTTCACCTTTATCTACCCTTTTCTGTCGAGGTTGGTGATGCAACAGGTGTGGTGCAGCATGAGGTGGTGCAGCAGACGGGTATGGGTGTGCAGCAGGAGGGTGGTGGGTGGTGCAGGGGGTAGTGGGTGAGTGCAGCAGGGTGGTGAGTGTTGCAGCAGGTGGGTGGAGTGTGCAGCAGGTGGTAGTGGGTGGCAGGTCGTCTGCCACTGTCTTGGTCTCCTCTGTACCCGACGTCCGGTCACTCAAGGTCATCCTGGGGAAGGTGAGACTGGTGTGTGGGGGGGGGGTTGGAAGACTTTTTTGTGTGTCTGGCTGTCTCTTTATATCTCCCTTTTCGATTTTGTCCTTTTCTTGTTTCCTATGTTTGTCTGTGTCTCTATTACGTCTCTCTCTCTCTCTCTCTCTCTCTCTCTCTCTTTTGACATTAAAGAGGATCTCTAAGTTGTATCCCATTGCATCAAATAAAAGCACCACCAATGTATAGTTGCAACCATGATGAGGATATACGGAATAATTGGCCAATGAAAAGCTCCAGCTGTTGCCCTGTCGCCGTCCCTGAACACCGTGACAGGTCAGACACCCAGACTGGTTACTAGGTCGACTGAATCCCATTACCAGTCATAACATTAAGTGAGAGAGCGGACATGAACTAGAGAGATACTGGCGATGTTATTCTCTCTCGGTGTGTATATAGCTTTTATGCGAGATTAAATGGGTGATTCAAGACGTGATGGGGCAATTCAAGACGGATGGGGTGATTCAAGACGTGATGGAGGTGATTCAAGGCGTTATTGGGGATTCAAGACGTGATGGAGTGATTCAAGGCGTTAATGGGAGATTCAAAACGTGATGAGAGATTCAGACGTGATGGAGGTGATTCAAAGCGTTATTGGGAGATTCAAGGCGTGGTGGGTGATTCAAGACGTGATGGGATGACTCAAGATATGACGTTCTTAGCGTGACCTTCGTGACCTTGGTGAGGTGGCATACAAAGGGTCGATACCAAAGACGCCTTGCCCATGTATAGTACTCATCATGCCCACGATATACATGACCCTTTTGTATGAGTCCATCGGCTGTTGCTGGGCAGCTTCACAAGCGGTTACCTCCAGCGTCACAGACAGACAAGCAGACAGAAACAGACAGAGAGAGAGAGACAGACAGACAGAGAGAGAGACAGACAGACACAGACAGACGCACATGCTCAAACTAATCTCTGCGATTTTACGAAAACCTAAACTATGGAAAATATTTGACAAACACAAATACTGTACTTCAGACCAATACCTCAATGAATGGTTCACAACAAATGGATCATAATACTCCTGATAAAGGATGTGTTTTAAAGTGTATACGAAACACTCAAGGTTAGAACAAGACAGGTGACATTGCAGCCTGAGATATATTATGAATTATACGCAGATAGTCAAATGCATACAAGTTCATTGAATCAACATGTAAACAGTCACTGTAGGTATACAAACAACGAACATAGACAGTGCAGACAACGACAAACAGTAAGATGCGTTAACCAATAAAGCTTTGTTAAGTTTATCTCCATTAGCTATACAAAGGAGTTTATATATAATCCCCATAGCACAAACGTTGATTTTAATGTTTCGTTGGACAAATTCTACTACAACACACAACCTGACGTGACGGGCAGAGTGTTGTTCTTTATCCCAACATCAGGTAGACATATCCCGCCCATGTTTTATATCTTCCACAAGACATTATACAGGTGCAAGTCACTCTGTATACTGTGTTGTGGGGAGTAGTAGTTGTTAGTAGGTTATTGGGTGGCTGGGTGGTTACTGTGCGTGGTTGGGGGGCTATAGTGGGTGGCTGAGTGGCTACAGCGGGTGGAAGATGGCTAAAGTGGATGTCTAGGTGGCTATGCTGGGTGGCTGGATGACTGATGGGTGGGGTGGGTGGGTGGCTGCAGTGTAGTGGGTGGCAGAACGCAAGCGAAGGAGGAGAAAGTGACAGAGTCGGGCAGGACAGCCATGCCAAGGTCACGGTCACCTCTCCTTTCCTCCCCCTCCTCCACAATCTTTTTCCCATCCTCCCTCCCTCCTCTCCCTCCTCCTTATAACCTTTCCTCCACGTCATCCCTCCCTGGAGCATGCCTTCTTGTGTTTTCGCCTCACTTACACGGACACGCACAAAGGAAGAGTGGAGAGTGTTTCAGTGTGAAGTGGTGGTACTACTATCACTAATAAAATAAATAATAAATATAAAACAACAGCAATAATAATAAACAACAATAATAATACAAATAATAATAATAATAACAAGAAGAAGAATACAGAATAAGAAGGAGACAACAAAGACAATGTGAGACTAACAGGAGGTCGGTATGGTGTGGTCATCCACCCACACCAACACGTGAGATGATTGTGGTTGTAAGGCCCGCTGTGACTAACACTACCGTACACCAGGGCAGTATGTCGTCACTACACGATCCCCGTTGTTGAGAATGTTGGGAGGAAGATGAAGACGATATTTAAGGTCATACAAGGGCCGTGTGAGGATGCCGAAGGATACGGGGAGATGAAGTAATAGGGTCTTCAACATGGGTTATATTACAGAGCCGCTCACCACTGATACAAAAACAACAATGCTAAAAGTAACAGTTTTAGTTATTTAAGACACATCCAAACGCTAATCTGAAACACAATAACTCACTGTGTGCTATGGACGTATGGAACAGTTCATTTGGGCCTATCATTGGTAGATCAAGATGATACATGTTCGACTACAGAATCTTAACATGTGTTGTAAAGCCACCAGTCCGCCTGCTGTAGCGTGGAGGAGCTCAGGTGGCAGACAAAGAGTGTTCGAGTCCTATGACTGGTCTCTCCTTGGTTGAATCAATTACTGTTCACTATTGTTTGTATACCTACACTGTGTTGTGATGAACCAATGAATTCATGCCAATTTACTGAATAAATGTGCATCTATCGAGCTATCATCTGCTTAGTTGTGACTAAGTTCTGAAGTTCAAGTAAACAACAACTAACACAAATGTTTGTTTGTACATCGTTTTGTCTCGCTCTCAATAATTGTCTTGTCTGTCGACTTAGTTAATATTCACTGTAAGAGGTGCGAGGGCAAGTGAATACAGCGCTCACCTCCAGTCCTAGAGGTCGCTGTTTGCACAAGGGTACTCCCAATTTACCCAGCTCTAAATGGGTTCCCAACTTTGCAGGTAGTGATGCGGTCAAGTGCAGTAGCGGTCACACTGTCTCCTTGAGTAGCGAAGGTTTAGTGTAGGTAATCAGGTGTAAATGGAACTCACGTGGAGTTTCATTCACCTTACTATTTTCCCATAACCTTCTGATACTGAGCAACCTTGAAAATTGAATGCAATATATATTAAGGAATAAGAGGGTTGATTACAGCTAGGCAGGACGACCCCGAAGCGAGCAGTCGTCACCCCGAGACAGAAAATCTATCCTGAACTATACTTAGGCGGGTGTGTCAGTCAGAGGTTGTGTTCTGTTGCTCAGAAATATAATTCTTTTTTCAGTATGACCCTTGTACAGTACGTACCTGGCAGTCATCCGGCAGTAGTATTATTGTGTGTCATAGGTCACGCAACACAATCCAAAGATGGTAAAATCAGTTACTCCACGTTGAAGGAATCTACTGAACTATCTGTTGATAGAGAATTTATTTTAAAATGTCGCTGTTTCCTATAATTCAAGATGGCGGACATAGCACCTCTGAAAATTTGGTTTGATACCTTGTAAAATTATCCTCTATTTATGATGATCCAATTAAAGTTGTGTCTAGCATAAGTGGAACTCTGACGCTTGTCTGAGCTGACCAACCCTCAGTACTGTTGGTGTTCTGAGTCCGCGTGTCCTGGAGAGGTAAATGTGGACGAGAGAGAGAGTGTGTGGTGCAGTGACTGTAAATGACTGTTACATGAATTCAACATGAAAAGTGACTGACGTATTCCATCACAAGGTTTGAACTACTGAAGAGATGAAGGCATCAGGGTGGCCTCTCACCTCTGGCAATTATTACTTACTGAATGATTTCAGTCTGAAGTCGATCAAACTTATGAAATTTAATATAATTATCCTCACACATCAACATTTCTGGGGCATATAATTAATTAAATCGATCGTCAAGTAGTGAAATTACTATGTCGGTCCTGGCATAAAATGGATTGTAATGTGGGTGTAACGGAGATTGAAAATTAATTTGAAAGGATCAAGTTAAATCCCAGTGGGCTGAAGGGGATGAACGTGTTGAACTTGAGGTACTGTACGTGAGGAGAGTGTGAGTGTATAGCAGGAATATGTCGGTCACCCAGACCACAGAGGCAGCCAGCGTTACCTTGACACTCACAAGTTTGAGCACATCCTGATGAACGTGAGTGTCCTTGGAACTTTGTCAGGGCAAGTGGTAACGATAGTTATAATTCATCATATTTATCTGGAGGTCGGACGTTACTGATAAACTGTCAGAAATAAAATTAATATTAAGCAAATACGGACTTGCGCTTCGTTGCCCATTTTTATGAGACGTAGCTGGCTGAGGTGTTCCCGGGCTGAGGACCCCAACCAACCACACGCCTCCACTGACACAACCTCCCCGAGATTCATAAACATGCACGTTAATAAACTCCTACCGGCTTCCCTTACAGTACGAGGTAAGAGACAGCGACAAAAGATAACGTTAATTTTTCTCACGAGACTCATACGGGCAGGCGCGTCCTATCATCCCCAGCTACTGGAAAAAATGCATGTATTAAGTTCCAGAATGAGGATACGTGGAGGAACGCAGATAATGGCCATAGGGAAGCCCGTGATACTCGGTCATTCCTGTCAAGAAAGATGTATTTTGAGATCTGTGGCGCCTGCAGATTTGCTACACGGACATGACTGTGGCGAGACTGTGAATAATTTCTGCACAGGACTTGGTAACACCACTACAAATAAAAATAACGCTAATCATGTTTTTTCTTTTCGTAGATCAACCAATACGTGTTGTTGACCCAGTATGTATAACTGCTTTGTTCTCCTTTCTTTCTTCTTTATAGTCTATTCGTCCAAACATATAGACCAACATCTGTGGTGATAACTGTCAGTCTGTAATATTGATGGCTGGTAAAGATTCTTCTTCATAGTATATTTGTGTAAGTGAAGATGTTCCAAACACTGGGGCAGTTGTGTTGATATAACTGTTCCCTTTACTCCGCTGAGAAACTTTTATTATTGAATATTGAAAAGTGTATAAATACGGAAGTAGGAGTATCTATGCAGCACCTCCTAAAAATATATAACTCAATGGCGAAGAATGTTGGTCCAGAGTCCCAGACCGAGCCGTCGACACCAGTATGCTCCTCTTACATGAACGACCTGAAACATGACTAGAAACACTATATAAGGACAATAATGTGTTAATTAAATGAATCACATCGTGAAACGCGAATCATGTTGATATTTTATTTTGTTTATCTTTTATCGTCTTTGAAACATGGCCACTTTTACGTGTCACCTACCCGTGAAGTTAAGTCTACAGCAGTGTCTTTGAGAAAGTCGGGAACTATATAAACATTTTGGTGAATTAATATTTTGTATTGTTGGTCAGGTCGAGCGACTTCTACTATCTTTCACTATCATTAGAACTTATTGCTGGACGATTACATATATTACTTACTTAATATACGTAGTAATATCCTGAACGGCTGAATTGGATACCTCGTTCCCTGCCCTAAAAGACAGTGTCCGTCGTATGTGTACCAAAACTTAAAATGCAAATGCTGTCTCCCACACTGCCCCCTAACAGGCCATCAGGCCTTTTGACCCACTTTTTCACTTTTCTTCCTGGACGAAGGTTCTACGCCTGTATACTGTATGTGTATCTGCTCCTCGAGTCAATGGACGACAGCAGGCGGCTCTTCACCAGATCGCTGTGTCTTCAGTATGCCTATCATTCTCACAGAGATCTGACGTACGAACCTTGAGAATTCGAACTACATCAAGTTGACTTACAGTCCCAGATCTTACGAATACCAACCCAGAGCTCTGACACAATATTTAGCGACGAGAGTTGAGTACTGATGTCTGATACGTGAGGCAGGAGATAATGTCATAATATTATGATGGTAGAGGAACATGTGAGTGAGTTGTTAAGTGACAGTTTCTAGTGAGTCTCTTAGGGTGAAGGCGAGTCTATCTAAATTGATAGTGAATCTCTTAAAGTGTAGGGCAAGGTTGGTGTGGTGAACCCCCTTACCCTACTAGCTATACCCCGTACCAACGAGAGGTCTCCATAATCCAAGTGGCCTTGAGAACGTCACCACAAAGGGCGGACACTCTGTTCCCTCTGGCATTCTTGTGGCGTCTTCCTACTTAAGTGCTCTCTTCCTCTTCTTTATTATACCTTCTCAGAGGTCTTCTTAGCTTCTTCAGGGCTTCATGTTGGCTTCAATACTTAATGGTTGCTTTATTGCTGTTGGTATTGACCCTGAAGGCTTACATGTATTGTTAGCTTCTTTGGTTGCTCTCCTTGAAGAATATGCAAAAAGGAAATGGGGGATGGGTGGGTATATAGTGCGTGCCTTTGTCTGATCATGCATCCGTCCAGCAGTCATCCTCTTGTACGAAATCTGTCTTCCAGTTTTCTTCACATCGAGAATTGATAAAAAAAATTATGTTGATGAATGTGAATCTTGTCGTGCGGTTTCATCATTAATATCTGCCAATGTCATCTTCGTCATCATCTTCAGTATCATCGTCATCACAAAATCTCACCATCACCACCATTGTCGTCTTCATCATCACCATTATCATCATCTTCAGCATCATTATCGTCATCTCCAGATCATCATCGTCACTATCATCTTCACCATCCTCACCACCATCATCTTCACTATCATCATCGTCAGTCCTGTCAATCAACATCTTCGAGTCGTTCCCATCGTCTTGGTTACGAGCCTGAGAACATCTTTCCCAGGATGTGTGTGTGTGTGTGTGTATGTGTGTGTGTGTGTTACTTAGATCAATCCAATTATAAGAGGAAAGAAAACTATCTTCATCCATCCCCTTCCTCCCCGATGGTCACGGGTGGCGTCTGCCCTTCAAGGTCACGGTCACGTAGACGGGTGGGGAGGAGAGGGGGTGTAGGAAGAAATGGGGGGAGGCTGCCGGAAGTGGAGGAGGAAGGCACTTTATCCCGGCAAAGAATAGTCATGGGATCGATTCCCGGCCAGTGTGTCTGGGTTCTCTCTCTTTTGTACCTCAATCTTGCACACAAGTTCTACTCTAGCTTGTACACTAACACCAATAGGCTAGTTCAGTACACAAGCACATGTACACTAGGCGCTTGCACATTTGCCCTAAACTCAGCGATAAATGAGCACAATATCAGGTGATTTTTCCGATAATGGAACCTTTGGGCGGACCAGATGAGAGGTGTAACTGTAGGGCTATTAAGAGAAAAGAAAAAAGGTAGATTGGAGAGAGAGAGAGGCTAATGGGCTTAAACTCTATCATTTCCCACACTATATACGCACCTACAGGTTGACGCACTATAAGAGGATACATAATTACTCAATGGTCTATAATCCTTCATACAACACTTCCTACATTAGTCATTCATCTACGTTATCTTTGTCCCAATAATATAATCAATCAATATTATCAATCATTTATATTATTATCCTCCACATTAATATATTTATTTTATATTTTTTTTTTTTTTGGGGAGTTTTTCATAGTGTAGCAAGTGAGTCACTGAATTACCTAATTTCTATATCGCTCACTGATCGTTTATCTGACGCTTTCTATAAATAGGTTTCGCGTTCCTGAATAAATGGTCTGGGGAGTTTTAACAGTTCCGCGTTCTTAAGGAAATAGTCTGAAGTTTAACAGTGTGACCATAAACAACGAAGTGTAGGGTAAAAGGAATTTTGTTTACTATCTTTTGCAGGCAAGTGTGGGGTGCAAGGTGAGTGGGGGTTGGGTTGATGGGTATTGAATGAGAGGGTGAGATGGAAGGGGATGGAAGGTTAGAGGTAAAACATCTTCTGTTTCTTTGTATTAATTGATTCAAGTGCTTCTTAATATTTTTTTGGGTGGGGGATGGAGGGTTTTGTGTAGGAGGAGGAAGTGTTTAGTTATTTAATGAACAGTAAAAGATATATATACTACACAAAATTATAAGATCACGCAAAAATTATAGTACCCTAGTTTAACTCACTAATGCCTACTAACAATTTAATCTAACCTATCCTAAGCTTAACCTAATCCTTGCTCTAATTCAACCTAATGTAATCTAACTTAACCTAATCTACTCGAACCAACTAACTATTGGCCCCTCCTCCCCAGGTAGTGTTAGGGTGTTTAATAGTCAGTGTAATCTGGGTGATACACACGAATTTCTTACGTGTCGTATCTCAATATTACCACCTCACAACAAGACCCATTAGGTGAGTTGTGGCGTTGATCTAGTGTTGAGAGTGGTATTTGGTGGTCGTCTTCTGTCTCCTTGCGTGTGTACAAGTTTCTGTGATGGTCATTATAGCAATCATCTCGTCTTTTCCGTTGTTGGTCTTATTTTTTTCCAACGCTATATTTTAACTTGCCGCAAATTTTCTTGACTCTTATCGTTTCCTACACTTTTCTTATCTTATTTTGTTTTTAGTTACATTTATATTCTTTATCTGTATTGTTTATTTATTTATTTTTATTTTTTGGGATTGGCTTGGGTTGGGTTGATGGTGGTGGTGGTGGTGGTCAGGGATGCAGGTGTTGTATTTGGGAAGGTGGTAGTGTTGAAGAGACTAAATTAAATCACGACATTATTGATGACGACACACACACACACACAGCCGCGCTGACCATCAGTGGGTTGGACGATGACCAAATAAAAACACGAAAAAAAACGAACAGACAAGACAAAAATAAACATCAAGACCCCCAAAGACAAGAAGATGGGATGAAGGAAGAAAAAACAAAATGGAAAACATAGACAAAAGAAATGAAGGGATTAAAGAAGAAAAAAAGGTAAAAGAAATATTTATTTTGGCTAATTTCTCCATTACTGAGAAAAAACCCATCAGATTCACAATGTGTGCATGGCAAACTGACAGTGTGGTGGGGGGGTGTTATGCAAGGATATTAATATTATTGTAGGTAATGATGGAGAAGAGTACTGTAGGAAGATGGAGAATAGAATGGAAATGTGTGTGGAGGAGGACTGGGGTAAGGTAGAGGAGGATATAAAGATTAAAGGGAAGGAGGGAAGGGCTGTGAAAGGGAGAGGCGGGCAAGTTAAGGGAGGGAGGAAAGGAGAGAGGGAGGGCAAGGAAAATATGGAATAGATTAGGAAGGAAGAAGGAAGGAAGGAGAAAATTTAAAGACGGAAGGAGAGATCAGGAGTTGTGTTGGCGGTGGCCCTTTTGAGTATATTTACTGCCCGTGAAGACTGATGATATATATACACATACACATTCTCACTTTTCCCTCCCACAAACCACCACTTCCCTCATACCCCTCATCACCTTCATTCCCTACACCTGCTCCTTCCTCTCCCCCATCCCCTCGGCCTTCCCCCTCCTCTTCATACAACCCCCCCATCTCATTATTCCCCATACAATCCTCATTTTCTTCCTCTCAACCTCCTCTTCCTCCCCCCCCCTACGCCTGCCTCCTCCACCCCTCACTCCAGGGGTCACCACCCTCATACCCTCCGCTACACCACACCTTCCTTCTCCTCCCTCCCCACCCTCACACCTGCCTTTTAACCTCCACCCACCTGACCTACTGCCTGGAGTAAGATCATACAAATATATCAGGTAGGTAGGTGGGTATCAATCCTTCTTCAGCCTTCCTTCCTTCCTTTGATTCTTGTCAACCGTTTGCATCACAAAACACATCAAATATATATCTCAATAGCACAGACTAAAATTACTTCACTAATGTTCTGAATATCTGGGGAGTGAAAATGAGAAAAAAGCAGGAGGTTCAAAGAAGCGTTGTAAAGTGGCAGACTTATTGCGATCTGCATACTCGTATATAACTTTAGATGTTCTCTCCCCTCCTTCATCTCTCCTTCTCCCATCTCCTCCACTCTTCTTCCTCCCTTCTCCTTCACCCACTGCTTCTCTTTCAACACCCTCTTCAATCTCCCCTCCTTCTTCACCTCCCCCATTAGCTTCACCTTCTCCCCTCCCCAGGGTGTCAGGTGTCAAGCTTGTTCAGAGGTGAACCACTGCTTGACAAGTACAACGACCATCCACCCCCTCCACCCGCCCACACACAGCAGAGCAGGAGAATGAGCAGCAGGTTCTGGCTTACGCACACACACACACACACTGCTGCTCCGCCACCTCTAACTCTCAGCAACCTCCTCAGTCCCTCTGGTTACGGGTAGTCCTGTTTTTTCCTCTAATATATGCCGTGTGCTTGAAAGGATACAACGCTCGTCTCAGTAGTAAGGGGTCATTGGTTCGCTTACTTAACATTTGGGGTGTAGATGAAGAGGTGTGATCCAGGTTCAGTACCAGATACACAGACTCATGTATACCCACAGGAGATTTAGTCCACAGTGTGTGCTAATCCTCATTGCCTTTAACCAGGGCTGGAAAAAAAGCAGTTGAAAAAACAACCCCACCTATTTTTTTTTATTTTAATATTTTTATTTATTTAACCCCAACAAAAACTTATCCAGAAAATTACACTTTTTATTAGATTGGGACCATCTGGAGACATAATTGCTAGGTACCTCTTGAAACTATACACAATATACAGAACACACTCTTGGCCCTATACAGTATACAGAGACACACTCTGGCCCTATACAGTATACAGAACCTCCTTGGCCCTATACAGTATACAGAACACTCTTGGCTATACACAACCTAAAGTGTGTTTGTCTGTCGAAATAAAGGTAATATGTCCAACCTGCAACAACACTCACCAGGGTTCACAGCAAGTGGGTACAATTCTGTAATAATTCACCTCAGATGTTTGATACGTTCAATTCATGTATGCATTTAATTAAACTTTCAGCCGTTATAGTTCTATAAAGGATGTAGCAGTTCCAAGATAGGTCTAATTCGCATGATGTTTCAGTTAACATGATGGTATTTCCAACGTGATGGTGCAGTTAGCGTGATGGTGCAGTTAACGTGATGGTGCAGTTAACATGATGGTGCAGTTAACGTGATGGTGCAGTTAACGTGATGAATTGCGTTTATTGATGAATTACGATTAACGTGATGATTCTAAAGTCAAAGTATCCTCGTAAACTTACTCTCGATATAATTCCTAATAAAAGTACAGTCATGAGCTTAAGTGTACAACTAATACCAAAAATTTATCAACCTTTCTAAAAGTTGCTGGTCTCTCCGATTTAGTGTTACAGTGTATAAAAAAATTCTGAAAAAAAACGTGCTCTTACTTAAACACATTATTCAAAGTACTGTGATTAACATTAACGTAAAACCTAGCAGTGTTAATCTTTATGTTCTAACGTTAAATAAACCTAACTAACAGCAATAGAGACAGGAGTTGTGTGTGTGTGTGAAAGTCATAAGAACCCTAACCAGCCAGGATAATGATATGATTTTTTCAAATATAAATGTCTTAAAATTATCGATTGTCTGGATACTGAGATTTCTGCTCGGTACTTCATGGCTCTAAGTTTACAAAGCACAGTAAAGAGCAATACGTAACTA
>NW_024724725.1:0-6123 GCF_018991925.1 Homarus americanus
GTCACGTGTACAGCCAGGAGAGGAGGGAAGGCTACATCCGAGCTCAGGTGGTCAGCAGGGAGGTGATGAGTAGAAACAGAAGCAAGAAAGACAGGTTCTCTATGGTGTGCAGCAACACCGGGTCGTAGTAGTAAAACCGGTTTTCGTATTTGATGATTTTGTTTTCTAAAGGAATATTAAATTTAATAAATGTGTCAAGATCATTCGTTTCACTATTCTGGATCATTTTCATCCTAATAAATTTACCTGATACATTTACTTTACTTTAAATAAGCTATTTAGTGGTGTTGGTAAAAGGGTGGGAATACTGAATTTTCATAAGATTTCAAGTTAAAATTTACCTAGCAAAAAATGACGACTTTTCAAATCTGAAGATATCACATGATTCTGCACATAGAACTACATCATCAATACCATGGGCCGATTTTTCAAACTCAAAAAAAAAATTCGTCTCCGTATGACACACCCTAATGAACATAACACTCTTACACCTGCTGTGTGTGCACTGTGCCGCACAGATGTCCTTCTTACATACCTGGACAGATATATTTACTTTAATAATTTATCTATTCAGGTAATTAGCGAAAATGTAGAAAACATTTTATATAATCTTCATATTTGTTTATTTCGAACATTATATCCAGCATTTTGAGCGAGTACACGTAATGAAATATGATTTATGTATTTGATAATGTTTTTCGAATCAATTTCCAAGAAGGATTACTTGTATATTTCATTCATAACCCTTGGTTTAAACAAAATTAACATATGTGTCAAACAGATGAAAAAAAAAAGGTTTTACCAGGAAATAAATGTTTAACAGTCAATAAGAAAGCCTACAGCTACCTTCTTTATGTAACGCTGAAGGCTTATTCTCGGTATGTAAGATTATACGCTGTGAGACTTACAGCTAAGACTCCTGGAGTGAGCTTTAATTAACGACAAAGTTCATAAGTGAGTGGGGGGTGAGTGGTGGCCAAGACGTGGAGGAGGGAGGTGAGTGGTGGCCAAGACGTGGAGGAGGGAGGTGAGCGGTGGCCAAGATGTGGAGGAGGGAGGTGAGTGGTGGCCAAGACGTGGAGGAGGGAGGTGAGTGGTGGCCAAGACGTGGAGGAGGGGGATATGTGGTGGCCAAGACGTGGAGGAGGGGGAAATGTGGTGGCCAAGACGTGAAGGAGAGGAGTGAGTGGTGGCCAAATCATGGTGGAGGGAGGTGAATGGTGGCCAAGACATGGAGGAGGGAAGTGCGTGTGGCCAAGACGTGGAGGAGGGAGGTGAGTGGTGGCCAAGACGTGGAGGAGGGAAGTGCGTGTGGCCAAGACGTGGAGGAGGGGGAGGTGGGAGGGTGGCTAAGACGTGGGAGGAGGTAGGTGGTGTGGTACAAGACGTGGAGGAGGGAGGTAGGCTGAAGACGTGGGAGGAGAGGGAGGGTGAGGGTACAAGACGTGGGAGGAGGGAGGTGAGTGGTACAAGACGTGGGAGGAGAGGGGAGGTGAGGGTGGCCAAGACGTGGGAGGAAGGAGGTGTAGGCTAAGACGTGAAGGAGGGAGGGAAGCAAGACGTGGAGGAGGAGGTGAGTAGGCTAAGACGTGGAGGAGGGGGAGGTGAGGGTGGCTGACGTGGAGGGGAGGGGGGGCAGGTGGTGGCTAAGACGTGGAGGAGGGAGGTGTGTGGTGGGCCAAGACGGAGGAGGGAGGCAGGCAGGCCAAGGACGGGAGGCAGGGAGGTGAGGGTGGCCAAGACGTGGAGGAGGGAGGTGTGTGGTGGCCAAGACGTGGAGGAGGGAAGTGAGTGTGGCCAAGATGTGGAGGAAGGAGGTGAGTGTGGCCAAGATGTGGAGGAAGGAGGTCAGTGATGACTAAGACGTGGAGGAAGGAGGTGAGTGGTGGCCAAGACGTGGAGGAGGGAGGTGAGTGGTGGCCAAGACGTGGAGGAGGGAGGTGTGTGGTGGCCAAGACGTGGAGGAGTGGAGGTGGCAAAGACGTGGAGGGGAGGTGGTGGCCAAGACGTGGAGGAGGGCGGTGTGTGGTGGCCAAGACGTGGAGGAGGGAGGTGTGTGGTGGCCAAGACGTGGAGGAGGGAGGTGTGTGGTGGCCAAGACGTGGAGGAGGGAGGTGAGTGGTGGCCAAGACGTGGAGGAGGGAGGCGTGTGGCGGCCAAGACGTTGAGGTAATACTCACAACCTCTTCCTCAATTAAAAATTAGAAGTTATTTTTTCCAGAAAAATATAAAATATAACTGAAATAAATTTAGCATTGATGTATGGTAGAATCAGTACCGGTATAGAGCGAATAACATCAGGGATAAATTAATAAGGTAAAACATTGAGTTATTTAATTGTAAGTAACCACACGAAATGTCACTTATTTAGGTGTTTAAAGAACATTAACACCTGGAGATATATCACCAGTGCCCAAGTCAACCGGCCCACAATCCTTAAATCAGCTACGACCTATTGCAATCACCCCAATACCCAGCCTAATGTGTGAAAGTTTTGTGTTCGACTGGGCTTATGCTGATATTGCAGGAGTCGTAGACCCCCAGCAATTTGGCAACATGAAAACTTCCTCCACCACTCACTGTCTTGTCAGCTTTCTCGATTACATATACCGCCATCTCGAGAAACGAAAAACGTCTGTAGCTGTCGCCTCCATTGATTTCACTAAAGCATTCGACCTAGTCGACCACAATATAATCATCAACAAAGCTATTGACCTCGGGCTTCGGAGAAGTCTTATACCATGGCTTACAGACTTCCTCAGTGACCGACGCCAAGCTGTACGCTTCCGAGGGGCTGTCTCCAACTTTCAGTCACTCACCTGTGGCGTCCCCCAAGGCACCAAGATGGGACCACTCTGCTTCCTTATGCTCATCAATGGTGCCCTAAGAGAAACCCCCGCTCGCTGGAAATATGTCGACGACTCCACCATTGGGATCAGCGTCAACAATTCTACTCCCAACTATACCGCCCTTCAGGATTTATTGAACAGTCTTCAAAACTGGGCCACCAACAACCATGTCACCATCAACCATACCAAGACCATGGTTATGCACATCAACCTCTCCTCCGACATTGTCCCACCTCCTTCAATTACTTTAGGTCCGAACACACTCCAGGTTATAGATTCCACGAAGCTCCTCGGCGTCACCATAGACAACAAACTAAATTGGAAACCACACGTCAGTGAAGTTGTCAAATCCTCCAGTTTCCGTCTCCACCTCCTCCGCCGACTCAAGTCCCTCGGAGTTCCTGCACCCGAGCTCCTCAGTGTTTACACAACATTCATACTTCCCAAGCTCACCTATGCCTCCCCCATCTGGTCTTCCTCCCTAAATACCACACAACGTAAACACATAGAAAAAGTGCAAAAGAGGGCATGCAAGATTATTCTCTCCCCTTCCTACTCCACATATCAAGAAGCGCTCAACACACTGACCCTTTCGACTCTCACTGACCATCACCACGACCTCATCTGCAAATTTGGTAAGAAGCTTCTACACCATCCTCGACACCGGCTCCTACTACCACCTGAGATCCCTAGCCCGAGAATTGCTGTTCGACACCACAACCGCATCCAGCCCATACGTGCACGAACTGATCGCTATAAGAACAGCCCAGTCCCAACCATTGTAAAAATTATCAATAACTTGTAATAGACCAGTGTATTCACTCCCAGTAAATACTACTTCTTGCACTGTCACTATGTTGAAATGCACTGTAGTTTGAGCTTTTCCCCATCTAGTTATTATATATCTTATTTGTATCACTTATGTTACTTGTATATTATTTATAATTCGAAACCCATTCCCCAAATATGTAACTGTATATTTTCAGCCTCCTGGCTGCCAAGCTCTTTCAATAAACCGTTAATTATTATTATTATTATTATTATTTATTAGAATGTTATTTTTTTATATGGCTTTGGATGCATATATTGCGCCCGTCTCTAAGGGTACTTACTGCCTATATAATTGGTATCTGATAAAAGTGAGATATGTAAATCGGACATAATATAATATGTTAAAAGTAAAATCACCAATCACCGTAAAATTAACATAGTAGAAATTGGATCATATAGTAGATAATTTATTTCTTATATCTACGGCAACACCTGAGTTATATTGGAAATGAATAACGAGATATATTTGAGCGATTAATTAAACCAGGCTACACTCAGCAGAGATGACTATAGGAAAATATTGAACTATGAACTACTTAATATAACAGAGATGTATACATACGAGTGCCTGTGATGTACACTACCATATGCCGAGTTTATATTCAGTGTCATCATAGTAAATATAGAACCGTGTAAAAAGACTAAAATTCAGACATGACACAAACAAGTATATCCCTTTTACATCCATTTGTCTGTCTCATACACCAGTGTGTCATACGCCGGTGTCACAAGTTATAACTTTGTGGTAACAACAAGGTAGTTTACTTTGTTCCTGAGTTTGACGCCACACATTACAGTACAGCTGGAGGTCTGCCTCACACACACACTGAGAGTGAGGGTTATTATTGTTTTAAATGGTCAAAGAACAATGAAAACTAAATAAAGGACAAAGGTAACACAAAGAGTGAGTAATACAGGCAATAATGGGATAGACACGAAGAGATTACAGAAAACATTAATTTTAGTACATGATAATAATTCCGGTGTCACAAAAATTCTTCTTGTTTTCTTCATATTTTACCTAATATTAGAATTCTCACGGATTTCACAGTCCAGAATTACAGAGCATTATGTGTCAAACAGCAAAAACTTAATAATGTTGTCTGTACACAGCTTAGTTTACCCTCCCCCTTTTTGTAAGACCTTGACCGTGCAGCGTAATATTTAAATGATGTTATATGCTAAAAATAGACCAGACGAGACTTACCATAATATTCTCCAAAAACAGAAGTAAATGTATTCTTGACTGGCACAGCATAACAAAAAATGTGTTATTTTGGGGGTAAAATAAATTCCCTTACATTCATATGAAAATTTCGGAACAACTTTGATTGAACAATTTATTTAGGATAAATCTTAATAACACAAATTATAATCTTGATAAAGTGAAAACCCACGAGACAGTTATCAGTAATGTTGTATTATACTTAACAGAATATACATTTTTAGCTATTAATACAATGTGAATTTGTATAAGATTACCATAAATATGACAACACCGAGATACACCCTTTTCTTCATTTCTTTTTCTTATGTTTTTGCATTTTTTCCCCAGTTTTGTGTGTAGTTCCCACTTGTTTTTGTTTGTCCACTCGACTTATTCCTTTCCATTTTTCTTTCCATTTTTTCTCCAGTATTTCCTCTTCATCCCCCGTCTCCTTTTTCATTCCCTCGTTTTCCGATTTCTCGATTCATCCTCACCCTTTTCCTTCCGTTTTCTTCCATTTTCCTTTATTATCTGTTCTCCCTTCCTACATTATTCCTAGTTTCTATCCCTCCTCCTCACCTTCCTTCTCTTTCTTATTTAATATATTAGTGTCATTATTACGTACCGGTACAGTAAAGAACAAGGTCATCATGTAGGAATATGTACCACAAAAATGTAAATACCAAAATTCATCTCTGACTTGGATCCCAACTTCAATATTCCACCGTGAGAGAACGATTTTTACTACTATACAATAATTAACACGTTTGTTTTCAGTTCCTAATACCTGTATATTCACTCACTGTATACGACCCCTTGTACTGAAAACCGTGATAGATGTTAATAGATTTGATCCCCGTTTGTTCCAGTTGGCAGAGTATTAGATGCTTCGTATTTCCTATCACTTATACTGAGCCTCAAACGTGACACGGTTGGGTTCATCTCACGCAGGTTTAAAGTGTCGGCTTAATCATTACATAAATAGTTATTCTGGTAAAGGATTTTTTTTATATGTGTTTGAAGCGTTAAGTTTCCATAGTTCAAAAGGATGTAAGTGGTTGATGTAAGTTTGTTTTCATTCCGTATATAATGTTTTAAATGCTTCCGAAGCCTGAAGGGAAGTAATTATAATATATAGTTTAAGTAAATATTTTCAAAGTAATTTTTGTATTTTATATGACAATAAACCTGCAATATAAGATCACAATACTTTTTACATTAACGGTATAAAAGTCA
>NW_024724726.1:0-1396 GCF_018991925.1 Homarus americanus
AGCAAGACAATGTATTGACAATGTATACAGCCTTTACAACATCAACCTAGAGAAGTCGACTTGTGAAAGAGACCTAGGGGTACTTGTAAGCCCGGACCTACGGCCTAGAAAACAGTGCTTTAATGTTCGAAATACGGCAAACAGAGTATTGGGTTTTATAGCTAGAAGTGTAAGTAACAAGAGTGCAGAGGTCTTATTGTAACTATATCTTACGCTAGTCAGGCTGGACCTCGATTATGCGGTTCAGTTCTGGTGCCCCTATTATAGAATGGATATAAATTCATGAGAGTCGGTGCAGCGAAGAATGACGAAAATGATTCCAGGACTTAGAAACCTTCCATATCAGGATAGGTTAAAGAAACTTAATTTGCGGGGAGATAAGAACATAAGAACATAAGAATGGAGGAAACTGCAGCGGGCCTATTGGCCCATACTGGGCAGTCCCGTTTACACCCAACCCCTATTGCTCATATGAGCATCCAACCTATGTTTGAAGCAGTTCAGCGTATTCGAGTTAATGATGATATTTGGTAACTTGTTCCATTCATCCACTACTCTGTTTCCAAACCAGTGTTTACCTATTTCACTCCTAATATGATAGAAGTATTTAAGTGGGTGAAAGGAATCAATAAAGGGGATATAGATAAAGTTCTTATAATATCAGAGCAGGATAGGATTCGGAGCAACGGATTTAAGTTGGATAAGTTTAGGTTTAGGAGGGAGATAGGAAGGAACTGGTTCACAAATAGGGTGGTGGACGAGTGGAACAAGCTTAGCAATTTGTAGTAAGTGCTGGAACTCTGGAAAGTTTCAAAAGGAGGCTAGATAGATTCATGGATGATAGAGAGTGGTAGTAACTCTCGACAGGAGCTGCCATGCACAGGCCAACCGGCCTATTGCAGACTCCTTATTTTCTTATGTTCTTATGTTCTTATAAGTAACTGGTGATAAGAAAACTCTGAGGCAAACTCTCATACATTACTATGTCAATAATGATACCGAGATCAAGGACATAAAAAAAATTCTTGGCGCACTTCGGCACCACAGCTGAACTTACGCAATAACTTTCAGAGAAGCTGGTCAAGCACTATCAAGGAACGTTCAACAGACTTTTTGTTATGCACCATACACCAATGATAGCCAACTGTCCCTTATCTGAAATTGTATGCATGACGGAGATGACTACTGGCCAGCACAACCTAGAAGAGGGAGACCAGCCTGTTATTGTCAACGCATTTGACGTAAAGCACAATAATCACCCGTCAACTCTTCAAGTGTTTTCAGTAGACACAAATGTATATGTTCTCTTTACTAGCCTGTATCCTTTACTACTAAGATCAACCACACTCTTAAGAAAGAACAGTGAGAATATTAAGATAAAGACATGAGAACATAA
>NW_024724727.1:0-13549 GCF_018991925.1 Homarus americanus
AATTATCTTTCTGCCAAATTCTAAAATAGATATGCTCGGCCTCACCAATTCCTCTCATATGCCATGAAAGCCACACATCCACAATATTGCCGCTAAAGTTTCCTCCGGAAAGTTGGGAATGCTGTACAGATGCCGTAGCCACTTCACTCCTGAACAGTTGCTCCAAGTTTATAAGGGATTCATTCGTGCTAACTTGGAGTACTGCTCTCATATCTTGGGTGGCTCTTCTTCTGTCCAACTATTAGATAGGGTGGAATCAAAGGCATTTCGTCTTATTAACTCTCCTCCGTTAGTTGACAATCTTTCTTCCCTTTCTCTTCGCCACAATGTTGATTATCTTTTACAGGTACTTTAACGGGCAATTTTCGGTGGATTTGGCCTCCTGTGTACCGCCGGCAAGGCCGTGGGCTCCTAACGCGTCTTGCCCGCGGTGCCCACCGTTTCTCTGTGGGTGTCGGTCACTCGAGAATATCCCGTTATAGTAAATCCTTCTTTCCTCACACAGCCAAACTGTGGAATGCTCTGCCTTCTTCTGTGTTTCCATACTCATACAATTTGTCTCACTTCAAAAAACTGGTTTTCCGGCATCTTCGTGTGGTAGATTAATATAACCTTTTCCTTTTCCATTTTTATTTTCTTTCTATTCTTATTTTTTTTGCCCCATAGGCCCCGTTGTGGGTCGATGACCTGTGCCCATGTGGACTAATCCACGTAAAAAAAATATGTTTAGACTGATTTGATATTATGGAGCCTCGTGATCCTAAAAGAACTCAATCTATGACCCAACCATACCAGGTCGGCCAGATCGACGTCAGACTGCCCATTTGACTTGTTTCACGTTGCCGCACTCGCAATTTCAATCTTTTTCAAGTTTTACCTTTTTCATTTTCTTTTCTTTCTTTTGGAGATAAGTATATTTATGCAAGGTTCATATGAAAGATGAACACATTATGAGTGACTTTACCTCTCTATACAGTAAGTACTGTAATTCATTAAGGACCGAGAAAAATAAATCATACCCTAAATATTGTTTCAGTACTTTAAATCTCACATAATTTACACAGGGCATCTAAAATAGTACATGGTGACCTCAGTGATCTCAGAACATGAACAAGTGTTAAATATACCTTTATTAACCCCAGATTTATGGTGTGAAGTTCACTTTTATTGCCTTGTTCTGGCTGATGCATGCCAGACGATTTTATTCAACTGTGACAACCCATTGGCCACTTAAATATAAAGATCATAATAAATAAATAATATGGCTAGTATACTGACTATGTACACGTAATTGTATATATATATATATATATATATATATATATATATATATATATATATATATATATATATATATATATATATATATATATATATATATCAACTGACATAGGAGAATAAAATAGAATGAATAAAACAGATCAAGAATGAGTAAGGTTTTAGTTGTGGTGTTGTCAATAATAAGAGAGACAGTTGAAACCCTGCAATTGTGTGTAAATGAGGCAGAAAGATAGATCAGCAACCTGGGACTTGGTCACAATTTTCGTGATGCCATATAGCAGCAGGGTCTACCATTAGACAAGACATTATGCTTCCAATATCTTCCTAGGTGGTAGTACCTCCCTGTTTGGTAGCTGCCTACTACCTTAGTATAGCTAAAGCTGCCTCCCGAAAGTTGGGAATGCTGTACAGATGCCGCAGCTACTTCACTCCTGAGCAGTTGCTCCAAGTATATAAGGGATTCATTCGTCCTAACTTGGAGTACTGCTCTCATATCTGGGGTGGCTCTTCTTCTGTCCCACTATTAGATAGGGTGGAATCAAAGGCATTTCGTCTTATTAACTCTCCTCCTTTAGTCGACAATCTGTCTTCCCTTTCTCTTCGCCGCAATGTTGCTTCACTCTCTCTCTTTTACAGGTACTTTAACGGGCAATGTTCAGGGGATTTGGCATCCTGTGTACCGCCGGTAAGGCCGTGGGTTCGTAACACACGTCTTGCCCGCGGTGCCCACCATTCTCTGTGGATATCGGTCACACGAGAATAACCCGTTATAGTACCTCCTCCTTTCCTCACACAGCCAAACTGTGGAATGCTTTGCCTTCTTCTGTGTTTCCATGCTCTTACAATCTGTCTCACTTTAAAAAGCTGGTTTTCCGGCATCTTCGTGGTGTAGATTAATACAGTATAACCTTTTTTTCTATATTTTCAATTTCTTTCCGTTCTTTTTTTTTCGCCCCCAGGCTCCGTTGTGGGTCGTTTGACCTGTGCCCGGGTTGGCTAATTCCCGTAAAAAAACAAAAACAAAAACATTTAGTATCATCTGGAATAGTACAATAGCATGGTAGTAATAAGTACATCTCATAGTGTTACCACGGTTATCACTTCAATATTTATTTATTGTATTATTTATTTTGTTTTATTTGTTTATTATTATTATTTTCTTTTTTATTATTATTATTATTTTTATTTATTTATTTATTTATACATACATATACACATACCTATACATATATACACATATATACATACATATATACATATACATATATATATATATATATATATATATATATATATATATATATATATATATATATATATATATATATATATATATATATATATATATATATATATATATATATATATATGTATATATATACATATTTTCATCATGACTACTGACTTATTTATACAAACTTTCAAAGTGATTTTCATGTAGTTGTTTTCATCTTTTTTCTCAGGACATCTCTCCACGCATTATTTTTTTCTGTTTGTTGTATGAAATGGTCTTATCTGGGTGTCTAATACTAAGGAAAACATATTTTTGCTGAGTCAAGCATCAATAAAATTTATAATTAACCATGAAAAAAGAGGCAATGAATTAGAAAATTTGCAGAATGGACGATAGTGGCGGGAAAATATGTGGCAAGGGCATAACACACACACTCAGTACTTATCTGCCCGCCAAATATTTACTACTAATAAATGGACTTCAGTGTTGGCTACTTTAGTGTTATATAAAATCTGACTTATCTATACACGGTATCTCAATGCTTATCATTATGCAGATAAAGGGAGGGCACAGGTGCTTTTTGTTGTTAGGGCTTTCAATCCCAAATAAGCGACGGCCTTCGTGAAATATATAGAGCAAACTACAGCATTCTTGGGAATTATGGTATCAGCACGAGTAAACAGGTTTATCCATACTTTTCTGAAGTGTTCATTTTTTGGGGTAAACCAAAGTACTTAATTCCTGAGCCTGCAGTCTTATCTCGGGTGTTTAGACAGCCATATATTGCACAAACACTTGGCATAATTGTTGAAAGATATGAATGTTAATCCAAAATAACAGCATTGCCTTCACTAGACCACACTGAACTCTACGTGTACATTCGGTATAAAGAATTCACTTGGTGGGGTCTGCCTCACATGGGGAGGGTGACGCCACACAAACTCAACCACCTGTGCGAGTTAGCCAATTTGGCCGACCTGGTATGGTTGGGCCCTGACTACGACCACATAGTTAGCATAGGCTATCTCCGATGGAGGTTCACGTTGCTTAAAAATAATACGAATGAACAGGCTTTGTGTGAAATAAAACAAGGATTGCTTTTGCTGTCCTTGTGGCGGTGGTAGCGATCCCTGTTCACACTCAGAGGTCCAGACATGTTTACTAGGTATTGTTTTATTTTAGTTATTTCATATAATTGTTAAATATAATAGTATAATATAGTATATCGCTTTATCCTTGTGTCAAACATTATGAATATTTGAATATTAAGAATACAAGTGCAACAGGCTGAATGCACCTGAGAGAGGCGCCAACAAATACTGGCTCTCTAAGTCAGCCAGTTAGAAATTCAAGTAAAAATTTTAAGCACATAAATAAAGTAATATAGATACATGAATATACCGAATAGGTAAATAGATAAAACTGTGGTTATTAAATAAATAAGTAAAAAAAGATGATTAGACTAACAAATAAACAAACATAAAAAAAGAGAAATAGATATATAACAAGAAATATTGTCAGATAGATAAATAAATAGCATTCTGTTAGTATTAATAGAGATGTGGCCACTACGCTATTTCCGTGTGTGTATGTGTGTGTGTGTGTGTGTGTGTGTGTGTGTGTGTGTGTGTGTTCACACACAGGGTGGTGTAATACGTCTAGTGTGGCAGCATTATGTTTTTGTGCTAAGGTGCAAGCATTACTTACCTCCTATCGATTTCAGCTATCGCCGCTGGCTAGCCCTCGTGGCCGACAGGGAAGCAACTTGCTTAAGTCTTCCCCTGCTAGTACACGGACTCTTCACCAGCAAGAACTCCTGGTGTGCCTCCTCATGGCAACACACGGTAACTGGGTGTCTCGTGGGCCCAGGCTAGTCCAGCAGGGGATCTAGAAGTAACAATGGGCCCCTGAGGGACAGCACATAGGCCCACTGGCATGTGGACACACCCTGGCGCCTACCAACCATTACCCCGCTGCCTTGCGGATTAACCTTGGTATGTATAAGGCTACGGGAGTAAACCCTGAAAGAAACATCTAAGGTGGAGCCCCGCATCAGGCAGACACGCTTACAGAGCTCCAACAAGACCCCAACGGCGGTAAAGGCGGAAGAGGTGACCACCATGGGAACCCAACGACCACACAGATTAACGAAGGCAATGCATGATGAACAGGCTACAAAGGCGAAACCCAACAATCTGGGATATCGGCAGTCCATTGCAACTCTCCCTCTCCCCAGTCCTTGCAAAATTTGCACCATTGGAGCAGGAAAAGGGAGACCCAAGATATGTTGTTCCAGGTTGCACTCCTGCCTCACCACATAAATCAACTCAAGCGAAGCCATCATCCACCTCATCATACCTCTCATCATCATCAAAACACCTATACCCCCAAAAGTCCTATAGCGAAGGACGAGTGGCGACGGGGACAGGCAGAGATGACTGCCGGGAGTCTCTAGCTACAACTCTGCACATGGGCGGCACAGATAAGATGGTAGTTTATGCACTTGGATCTAGACAGCAATGCAATCCGGTCCTGTCTGTGCGACTGAGCAGCCCTTTCAGGGAGTCACTATGCTAACCCCACATGGGAAAGGGGCTAGAAAAGATTTCTTAAACATAATCTGCCTAATAAAACAAACTGACTGGGCAACCGCACCCAGTGAGATCATCCTTATATGGTTGAAAACACAATCAAAATCACAGATCCAAATAAAAATAAACTATACAACCTCTTATGGTCGCTGCTTGGAATATCATGACCCTTCTGGATACTGACACAAATGAGCATCCTGGAAGAAGAACTGCCCTTGTGGCAAAGAAGCTGGTCATTTGCGAGTCCCGGCTATTCCATATTCTGGGAGGGTAAGCTTGTTGCGGAGAGACAACTCATTTATGGAGTTGGCTACCATCCACAAACGAATGCTACACAGGCTAACTGAAATGCCTATTGGGATTGACGAGTGCTTCATGACGCTCCGAGTCCCACTGAATCACTCACATCATGCCTTTTTAATCAGTGCATATGTCCCAACAGTGGACGCAGAGGACGACATCAAGAAGGCCTTTTATGCCAACTTCGACTGAGTGCTAAACTCTATCCCCAGAGAAGATAAGATAGTGCTCCTTGGTAACTTCAAAACCAGAGTTGGCAGAGATGCTGACATTTGACAGGGAACTATTGGAAGAAATGGACTAGGCAAGTGTAATCCCAACAGCCTACTCCTCCTCACCAAGTGTGCTGCACACAACCCCACTATCACCAATACTTTTTTTAGGCAGGCTGGCAAGTTCAAGGGTTCGTGGCAACACCCAAATCCAAACACTGGCATCTCATTGTCAGAGAAACATATCGCCGAGATGTCTTCATCACCCGAGCCATGCGTGGCTCAGACCACTGTGACACTGATCATTTATCGGCTTCTCAGAGGCAAGCTCTCACTTCACGTCGCTCCAAAAGGGCAAAAGCACCAAGCCTCTAAGAGAGGGTCTATCACTAAGCGTCTGGAGCATCCAAAGGTAGCATATGCCTTCCGAGAGCAGCTCGAACATAGGCTGATAAACAACCCAACAGCAAGCAAAGCAAATCCCAGAGCCGAATGGGATATTCTCGACACTGTCATGACAAAAACCTGCAGAGACACTCGGCCAGATCGAATGAACACATCCATGACTGGTTTGATGAAAATGACCCGGCGATCAATGTCCTCGTTGGTGATAAACGTGCTGCTTTAATTGACTGGCAGAACAACCCTCAGTCTCGAACTTAAGCTGATACCTTCCACAAGAAGAAAGCGGTGGCCCAGTGGGAACTTCGCAATCTAATGAACGACTGGTTTAAAAATAATGCATGTGAATCACAAAAATTTGCCTATCAGCATAAGATGTATAAATTTTTCAATTCCACTAAGAAATTTTATGGGCAATCACTCGTTGCACAGCCTCCGTCCGCTCATCGGATGGTAACTTCATAATTAAAGAAGATGAAGGCCTCCTTCAGTGTTCGAAAGAGCACTACCATCCGCTGCTGAACCGAAACACCGATGTGGATGTCATGACTACCCAGCAGGTCCCTCAGCATCCACAGCTGACCCACCTCAGCTATTCTCCATCCTTGGATGAGGTAGCTACTGCCTTCAAACAAATGAAAAATAGCAAGGCCTCAGGGCCTGATGGAATCCCAACCGAGGTGTACAAAGCCATCTTCACTGTTTTCTTGAGAATATATGGGTAAAGAAGAAAATCCCCCAAGCTCTTAAAGACGCCTCCACCGTCAACACTTCTAAGAACAAGGGAGACCAGTCAGACTGTGGCAACTAAAGCAGGATCTCACTGCTGTCTATAGCTGGCAAAATTATGACCCCAGTCCTCCTAAACAGTCTTCTCCCTGAGGCAAAAAACTTCCTTAGAATCTCAATGTGACTTTATACCATCACGTCGCACCACTGACATGATCTTTGCTGCCCGTCAGATACAGGAAAATTGCAGAGAACAGCATCGTGACCTGTACATGGCTTCCATCGACCTAATCAAAGCCTTCGACTCGGTCAACAGGAAAGCCCTCTGGTGGACCCTGAGCCGGTTTGGCTGCCCACCAAAATTCATTACCATTGTTCGGCAACTCCACGTTGGCAATAACGGAAGTGTCCTGCACAACGGCACCCAATCTGAGTTCTTATCTATCCAAATGGGGGTTAAACAAGGGTGCGTACTGTCACAAAGTCTCTTTTTCATTTGCTTGGCTGTCTTCCTTGCTCGTGCCAGTGCCAATTTAGCCTGCGGGGTGGATAATCAACTTCCAGATGAAGGGTCTTTTCAACATAAGACGACTCCAGGCAGGAACAAAGGTGTCGGCAGCTTCCATTACTGAGCTTCAGTATGCAGACGACCTCACCCTTGTCGCCCAGGATGAACGCGACCTACAGGAGATCCTGAACACTTACCCAGATGCGTATTCACATTTCGGCCTTGAGGTGAATGTACGTATGACTCAGATTCTCTTTCAGCCTGCCCCTGGTTCAGCCGCACCCTCTCTATTGCTACCAACTTTCAGTATCTCGGGTCACACCTGTCCATCACCGAGGACATCGATGAAGAGATTCAACATCAGATCAGAAGTGCATCTCAAGCCCTTGGCAGACTCCGAAACCGTGTCTTCAGCTGTATGGAGCTGAAATTATCTACAAAGTTACACGTACTGTATATCAAACAGTGGTCCTCCCCAACCTGCTATATGGCAATGAGACATGGATCACATACAGGAGGCACCTCCGCGTTCGATGGGAAGACAAGAGAGCAAATGCCAGTATTTTTGCTGACACCAACTGTACAAGCATGAACAAATAGGCTGGACTGACCGTGTTACCGCATGGACGACAGTATACTGCCAACGCAGCTACTTTACAGTCACTTAAAGAATCGTAAACGTTACCCAAATGGGCAACTGAAAAGATATAAGAATAGTCTTAAGACAAACCTGAAAAAGTGCCAAATAGACCCCCTCATCTGAGAAACGATTATTCCTTATCGTAAAGCTTGGAGGACCACCACACAAGAAGGTGTCAATACTTTCGATTTAGCCCGACTGCATAACGAGGCAGACAAGCGCTAACGCCGGAAATACGCTGCCGCCGCCCCTCCCACACTAGATGTAGACCCCACATTTGCAACATCTGTGATCGAGCCTATTGGTCCCGTATCGGCCATTTTAGTCACCTCAAAACTTACCAACCTAGGTGACATCCTTAATAACTCATATCATTGTATCATAGCTGGATGATCGTCATACTCGATTCCGAGTGACAGCAAAGTAGTAGTAGTGTGAGAGAGAGAGAGAGAGAGAGAGAGAGAGAGAGAGAGAGAGAGAGAGAGAGAGAGATTTCTAGTATGTCTATTAGCCGAAAAATTATTATCATGTCAGCTTAAACAAGCACATCTCCATGCTTATTATTTGTGTAAATTTATTGAGTTCAAAATTACATGAACTTCATTCTTAGGATCACACACTCTTACACATGTCCCCAAAATAATATTGTGACAACTTTGAAATATTGATATGATCCATTAATAATAGAGTTTTGTCACTTACAGGGGCAGTGCGCAGAGGGTGGCTGAGCTGACGGAGATAACGGCCTACAACAGGGAGTCTCTGGCTAACCTCATAGACACGAAGACGAACTCCTACACCAGTATCGGCGCTGGCCTTTCCTTGGCTATTAATGACGTGGGTATTTCTCGGTTAAGTGACATGTATTACTGAAATTTTACCACTTTATATTAGTTTTATTTCCAGGCATAAGTTGTCAAACCAAGGTGATGAAACTGGCATAAAAGTGTTTTAAAGTTAAAGGTCTCTAGAAAGCCTTGATGCAAATGAAACTTTAGGTTGACATGTTACTTCAATGCATCCGAGGTCTTCCACTTGTACTGCATATACTAAACTTCGTCCGGTTATATAAGCTAAGACCAGAGATGGGCAGTAAAGCATCTGACAATACTCATTTACGTATTTAAATGCAATTTGTATTTAATTACAGTGTTTATAAATAGAGTTTTGAGAGAGTATCTAAATGCGCATTTAATTATATTTTCAGATGCATTTAGCATTTATAAACACGATAATTACAAATGCGTTTGTAAATATATTATGCAATTACAGTATATATTGGGGTCATTATATAACATATTATGTTATATTCCGAAACTTTTACAATAATTTTGGCGAAATTCCACCAGTTTGTGGACTTCAGGTTGCTATTGAGAAATGTAAAGAAATATAAATATTTTTGTAAATAGTAAAAGTGCATTGGAAGCTTTGAAGAGTTAAAATCCATGTAACTTTCATATTGTTAATATCTGTAAACGACTGGTCATAGTAATGCAAGAAATGGAATGTACTGTGCAGTTTGTATGGATTCCATCACATGTGGAGATTCATTAAAATGAAATGGCTGAAAATTTGGCCAAAAAAGCTGCAGAAAAAAATATGTATATAGATATTGTTAGCAATGGAAGTATTAGAACGATAAAGAGGGAAATAAAAAGAAAAAGAGAGGAATGGGAAAAAGCAAGAAGAGAAGTGATTGCCGTATGTAGGGAGAGTTTTCATCACTATTATTTGTATGTTTTACAAAACACCAATGTAACTTACGGGACTAACTTACCCTCTGTTGACACTGTTATAATGAGATTAAGATTGAGATACAAATATTACTGGAGGGGCGGGCCAACTGTGTCGTCTTAGGGATGCCCATACACTACAACATTATGTATTAGCATGTGAAAAAATCCAACCATCCAGGAACAGTGAGATCACTACTTTAAGGAAACAAGTTTGTTGGATGATTAATAATGGAAAAATTAAAATAATTCTTGTATAAACATTTTGCTCCAAGCATATGACATTTATCTTTGTGTAAGATTACATTATCTGCTCTTTTAATGTAGTACGGTGTTCATGCTAAAATGAACTATTTCATTGATGCAAAATATTGTTAAAATATTTATAACTTTTTGTAAACCCCAGAAGTAGATGACAAAGGTGAGGGTGGGAGTACTATACTACCCTGTCCTTTTGATGTTATAGTTCTATTGTCAATAAAGTATTTACATTTCGATTGCAATTTCAATTTCAGAGAGAGAGAGAGAGAGAGAGAGAGAGAGAGAGAGAGAGAGATTATAAAAAAAACAAAATCTGTGTCTAAGTTTGGGTAGTACGTCTCAGACTTGATCAGTAACTGGTTAATCACTTGTTCTCCCACACCCTGGCAGCCGCTGGTGATCAAGGACAAGAAGAACGCCATCATTCTCTTAATTACTGACGGAGAGGAAACGAAAAAACCGCACATCAGCGACGTCATGACCAACGTCATCAATTCAGGAGCCAGAGTCGTCACAGTCGCCTTCGGGTACAGTACACTGTCTTCCTCAAGTACACTGTCTTCCTCAAGGACACTGTCTTCCTCAAGTACACTGTCTTCCTCAAGTACACTGTCTTCCTCAAATACACTCTCTTCCTCAAATACACAATCTTCCTCAAATACACTCACCTTCCTCAAATACACTATCTTCCTCAAATACACTCACCTTCCTCAAATACACTATCTTCCTCAAATACACTATCTTCCTCAAATACACTGTCTTCCTTAAGTACATTGTCTTCCTCAATACACTCTCTTCCTCAAATACACTCTTCCTCAAATACACTGTCTTCCTCAAATACACTATCTTCCTCAAATACACTGTCTTCCTTAAGTACACTCTCTTCCTCAAATACACTCTTCCTCAAATACACTGTCTTCCTCAAATACACTGTCTTCCTTAAGTACATTGTCTTCCTCAATACCTCTCTTCCTCAAATACACTGTCTTCCTCCAAATCACCTATCTTCCTCAAATACACTGTCTTCCTTAGTACATTGTCTTCCTCAAATACTATATCTTCCTCAAATACACTGTCTTCCTCAAATACACTCTTTTCCTCAAATACACTGTCTTCCTCAAATACACTGTCTTCCTCAAATACACTCTTTTCCTCAAATACACCTTCCTCCTCAAATACACTTTCTTCCTCAAATACACTTTCTCCCTCAAATACACTGTCTTCCTTAAATACACTTTCTTCCTCAAATACACTGTCTTCCTCAAATACACCGACTTCTTCAAATACACCTTCTTCCTCAAATACACTGTCTTCCTCAAATACACTTTCTTCCTCAAATACACTGTCTTCCTCAAATACACTGTCTTCCTCAAATACACTCTTTTCCTCAAATACACCTTCTTCCTCCAGCCACACTGTCTTCCTCAAATACCTCTTCCTCCATCCACTATCTTCCTCAAATACACTGTCTTCCTTAAAGTACATTTAATATTTCCTCAATACACTTTCTTCCTCAAATACACTCGCTTCCTCAAATACACCTTCTTCCTCTAATACACTGTCTTCCTCAAATACACTGTCTTCCTCAAATACACTGTCTTCCTCAAATACACTGTCTTCCTCAAATACACTCTCTTCCACAAATACACTTTCTTCCTTAAATACACTGTCTTCCTCAAATACACTTTCTTCCTCAAATACACTTTCTTCCTCAAATACACTTTCTTCCTCAAATACACTTTCTTCCTCAAATACACCTTCTTCCTCAAATACACTTTCTTCCTCAAATACACTTTCTTCCTCAAATACACTTTCTTCCTCAAATACACTTTCTTCCTCAAATACACTTTCTTCCTCAAATACACTCTCTTCCACAAATACACTCTCTTCCTCAAATACACCTTCTTCCTCAAATACACTGTCTTCCTCAAATACACTTTCTTCCTCAAATACACTTTCTTCCTCAAATACACTCGCTTCCTCAAATACACTTTCTTCCCTCCACGAAATACACTGTCTTCCTCAAATACCCTTTCTTCCTCAAATACACTTTCTTCCTCAAATACCTATCTTCCTCAAAATACCTGTCTTCCTCCAAATACACCAATATTTCCTCAAATACACTATATTTCCTCAAATACACTGTCTTCCTCCAAAATACACTTTCTTCCTCATATACACAATATTCCTCCAAATACAATGTCTTCCTCCAAATACCTGTCTCCTCAAATACACTGTCTTCCTCAAATACCTGTCTTCCTCCAATACACTGTCTTCCTCAAATACACTGTCTTCCTCAAATACTGTCTTCCTCCAAATACCTGTCTTCCTCCATGCCTCTTTTCCTCAATACACTGTCTTCCTCAAGTACACTCTTTTCCTCAAGTACACTGTCTTCCTCAAGTACACTGTCTTCCTCAAATACACTGTCTTCCTCAAATACACTGTCTTCCTCAAGTACACTCTTTTCCTCAAGTACACTGTCTTCCTCAAGTACACTGTCTTCCTCAAATACACTGTCTTCCTCAAATACACTGTCTTCCAAAAATACACTCTCTTCCTCAAATACACTGTCTTCCTCAAATACACTTTCTTCCTCAAATACACTGTCTTCCTCAAATACACTGTCTTCCTCAAATACACTTTCTTCCTCAAATACACTGTCTTCCTCAAATACACTGTCTTCCTCAAATACACTGTCTTCCTCAAATACACTTTCTTCCTCAAATACACTATCTTCCTCAAATACACTGTCTTCCTCAAATACACTGTCTTCCTCAAATACACTCTTTTCCTCAAATACACCTTCTTCCTCAAATACACTGTCTTCCTCAAATACACTGTCTTCCTCAAATACACTGTCTTCCTCAAATACACTGTCTTCCTCAAATACACTGTCTTCCTCAAATACACTGTCTTCCTCAAATACACTCTCTTCTTCAAATACACTGTCTTACTCAAATACACCGACTTCCTCATATACACTGTCTTCCTCAAATACACTTTCTTCCTCAAATACACTGTCTTCCTCAAATACACTGTCTTCCTCAAATACACTCTCTTCCTCAAATACACTGTCTTCCTTAAATACACTTGCTTCCTCCAAATACCTGTCTTCCTCCAAATACACTGTCTTCCTCAAATACACTGTCTTCCTCCAAATACACACCAATATTTCCTCAAGTACACTGTCTTCCTCAAGTACACTGTCTTCCTTAAATACACTGTCTTCCTCAAATACACCGACTTCCTCAAATACACCTTCTTCCTTAAATACACTCTCTTCCTCAAATACACCTTCTTCCTCAAATACACTGTCTTCCTCAAGTACACTGTCTTCCTCAAGTACACTGTCTTCCTTAAATACACTGTCTTCCTCAAATACACCGACTTCCTCATATACACTGTCTTCCTCAAATACACTGTCTTCCTCAAATACACCGACTTCCTCAAATACACTCTCTTCCTCAAATACACTCTCTTCCTCAAATACACTCTCTTCCTCATATACACTGTCTTCCTCAAATACACTTTCTTCCTCAAATACACTCTTTTCCTCAAGTACACTGTCTTCCTCAAGTACACTGTCTTCCTCAAGTACACTGTCTTCCTCAAATACACTGTCTTCCTCAAATACACCGACTTCCTCATATACACT
>NW_024724728.1:0-28307 GCF_018991925.1 Homarus americanus
GGTCTCCACACTAGTGTATTTCCCCAACACATCTTGGAAGGAGTGCGTGGGAGAGAATTTTCAGAAGGCATTACACCATTTTATGAGGCTTCAGTTCTCAAAGTGAGTTTTAGATGCAAAAGCTATTTCGGCCGAATGAACTTATTTAGTTTTAATGTTGAAAGTTTGCCGACCAGAGCTCCATACTGGCCGACAATCTCACCGCTTATCGGTGTTTTATTATATACACAAACCCGTATAGGACGAGAAGACGGAAGATAAAGGGATATACAAACACCATTTTGTATACATAGTCCACAAACAGAGGCGACACTAAAAGCTTTCTTGTTCCGGGGGCGTGTTGTATTAATCACTGTTCGGGTCTTTGGTTTTATCTATCTATCTATAGATATAACAGGGTGTTATAATTCCCGAGAGAGAGAGAGAGAGAGATCAGAGGAGGATGACAAGACTAATCCTAGGCAGTTGGAGCCTTTATTATAGAGACAGATTAAAGCATCTGAATTTTAACTCCCTCGAGAGACGTCAGAGTGAGGGGCGATATGATCGAGGTGTGTAAATAGAAGTCAGGGCTAAACAAAGGTGCCACAAGTTTAAATACAAAAAAATCTTACAAACAAAACACATACATTCTTTAACACCTATAGATAAAAACACATACATACAAAATAGAAAATATTTGAATCGTTGCAGCAAACTAATAATATTTTAATACAAAGAAACTCTAAACCTTGGGCCGTGTTGCAAGTCATGTCAAATTCGCGAGAACAAAAAAAAAACATTGCAGGGAAAGGCCACCAACAGAGCTTCCTGACCGAAAACCATCAAACTACGCCACTATTTCCATTAAACTCCTGAATAAGAGGTGCAGATATGACTCCCCCTTCATTGTGGTTTTACCCTCGTCAATCTGTTCAGCCGCCAGTAGGTATGGAGGAGAAAAAATGGCAATGCAAAACCAAAACAAAATAGAAAAATAAAATCTTTTGTAACTTTCTTTTCTTTTGGCATTCAGCTGATTTGATCTACTTTCATCAATGTCTGTCTGTATCAAATGATCTTATACAGTGAATTAAGAAACATGAGAGTTAAGACATAAATAAAAAAATAATTAATAAAATAAACACTCTAATATATACATCAAACAGTGAGACCAGTACTTAACAAATCGTCTTGTTTATTTCACCAAGACAGTTTCGGATCGCTTAGCATTACGCAAACTATAAAACAAATCCTCGCATGGCATAAGAACTCAGTTGTACAGTATACATACATCCTACATCAGGGGTTCTCAACCAGGGGGGAATTTCCCCCCTCAGGTTTTCAGGGGGGGGGGGGGAACTGATTCTAATATGGAAAAAATAAAGGATTTTCAGTATTATATGCATATTATTTGGAATGCACTTTTTGAGGCAGACAATCTTGGAAAGGAGGGGGGAATGACATCCTGACATATGGTGAAAGGAGTGCATGGGGCAAACAAGGTTGAGAACCACTGTCCTACATGCTTACATACATGTTCAATTTGCTCCCGATATTCACCAAGGATAACGGATATTATTTTTGGTTCATCGTGGCTAATGTAAGGTAACGTCACTATTACCGGCGGCCGTGTACACAGCTTAACTTGGTGGGGGCAGTGCTTCATGATACAACTGGACAAATATTAAAATATCGGAAGAAAAAATGATGAAATGAAATGAAATCGACGCCATGCAGTGAGTGACCATTGTTTCTCACGGTAAAACTAGTCAAGAAAATATACATAAACCGTTATATAGATTCTTCACAGGGTAGCATTGTTTTCGACAGCTTCCACAAGATATCTAGTGTTCCCTGGTAGCTGTCAATGGACCTTTGGAAATTTGTTTCTTATTGTTGCACGAGTCAGCTGTCCGAAGCTCTCCGGAACTCCTCATATAAAGAGTTTGAGTTCTGTCACGTCCTCGACTCACTGAGACTCTTGAAGGGTTAGCTGAACCCAAGGGTCAGTAAGAGTGAGTCACAGCGAGCGTGAATATTGAATCACTTAGTAGAATGTGTCAGCGCTTTATTTAGTAAATGATATTGAGATAGGTGCTTGCAGGAGACAACCCTCGTAATTATTAGTCAGATTTCAATAACATATTCGTGTCAGTTGGTAAAATAAGTACGATTTCAAATAGAAAATTCCAGTTATTCCACCCCAATTCAGAAACTTCTGAAAGAGCTCTTAAGTGAGTAAATTACCGTAACAAATTCCCGGGAAAAGAATCATTACAGACTTTAAAAAAAATAAGACATGAAAATAAATAAATAAATAAATAAATAAATAAATAAATAAATAAATAAATAAATAAATAATTAAATAAATAAATAAATAAATAAATATATATATATATATATATATATATATATATATATATATATATATATATATATATATATATATATAATAAAATCAAATCTATCTACACATGAGAAAAAGATTCATGGGAAAGTTAACCTATTAAAACGTCAGTTAGTGAAATAAAACTGTGGTTTTCATGAGTTCACTAAACCCGTACAAGGTGCTTTAGTGTACCAGTCCAATTTAGGAATGTGTAGGTCCTCTGTTTCATATATACCAACCATTAATATATCCCCGACTATATAAAATATCCTGTGGAAAATTTGTTTAAATGCATTTCATTTCGTACCAGAGAAAACATGCAATTTGGAAACCCCGAAGCTCAGTCCTTTTTCTTGTCTCAATAAATATGCGTTTCCTGGCTTCCCTGGGCAAGATTAATGGCCGGCCAACTCAAAACACTTAATTGAAACTCGTATCTTTGCCGCCAAGTTACCTGGTAGTGGTCGTGGTCAGTTGTCATAAGTGCGTTATAAGGTGTTTATCGACTTGGTGCCTCACGCTGACATAACACATTTCTCTTTAACTGACAAGTAATGAAAGGTTAGGAAAAGCATGCTGTTCATATTGTTATTACTAGTACTACTACAACTAATGCTACTATTACTACAGCTACTTTACTACTATTGCTCCTGCTACAATTACTACGACTACTGCTACCACTTTTAACGATTACAACTACTGTTGCTACCAATACTACACCTATTGATACAGCCACTACTATCACGGCAACAAAGACTACTACTACTACTACTACTAATTCCACTATTGTAATTGTCGTGCATGTCATTACAGGCAACATCGAGTAAGTCTCAACGAACATATCTTTATTCCCTTCATCAGTGAGGTGGCAAGAATGTTGTGATGGAAATGAATGTCTGTCAGTCAGTCTAAGACAGCCGGAGGTGGGTAAACCAGTGGAAAGTTGAGGATTTCCTGTAGGACTGACGTTGGCTGGTTGTTGGAAGTTAGATCCGAGGTCAAGATATGTCAGATCTAGTGACACATTTCACCAGTGGTCTTTCTATCAAAGCGGGAATTGCTTCAAAGTGAGGCTGGTCCTTTTTATGTAACTAAAAGTGGTTCCTGCAGGCATGACGGCACGTAAGCAGGTAAGCTGATGTGTGTGTGTGTTCAGGCAGTACGTGGAAAGTAGAGCATACAGGAATATAGATAGATGTGTGAACTCTCTCTCTCTCTCTCTCTCGTGAACCTCGTCTAGGGACCAGGAGTTTCACCATCGTGCAACGGTGTTAATTTAAACCCGAATGTGTTTGTTTTTTCCGAATGGGAGTCTGGTATGTACAGGACAATCACTGCCACAATTGAACCCCCCTTCCACCTTCCCTCCCCTTCCACCTTCCCTCCCCTTCCACCTCCCCTCCCCTTACCCCCTATCCTCGCCCACCACCATAGCTTTTAGCTCGTTTTCTCTTTCTGTTTTCAGTAAAATTTGTAAACTTGAAAACTAATTTTAGAGAAATATTGAGGTTTTGAGGGGTTTGGGGGAATGGAGAGAGAGAGAGAGAGAGAGAGAGAGAGAGAGAGACTTCTTCCGGGACTGCCAAGACAGCAATCAGTAATATTGTCAATGGTTGCTGAATTATAATGATGAGGTCGGGCCCGCAGGGGGAAATCGAGCGAGAATGAAGAAGTGTTGGGAAGAGGTGCGTGAAGAGGAAGAAGTGCTGGGAAGTGGTACGTGAAGAGGAAGAAGTGCTGGGAAGTGGTGCGTGAAGAGGAAGAAGTGCTGGGAAGTGGTGCTGAAGAGGAAGAAGTGTTAGGAAGTGGTGCGTGAAGAGAAAGAAGTGTTGGGAAGAAGTACGTGAAGAGGAAGAAGTGCTTGGAAGTGGTGCGTGAAAGAGGAAGGGGTGCTGGGAAGTGGTGAGCTTGAAGGAAGAAGTGCTGGGGAGGTGGTGCGTGAAGAGGAAGGGTGTTAGGAAGTGGTGCGTGTGCAGTAACTAGGTGTTAGGCAGTGTTGCTAGTCAACAACACAGCACACAGCCTCTACCGCACTAGTCAACAACACAGCAGCCCTCTGCCACTAGTGCAGCAGCACAGCACACAACCCCTCTGCCACTAATCAACAGCACAGCACACAGCCTCTGCCACTAGTCAACTAACACAGCGCACAGCCTCTGCCACTAGTCAGCAACTTTGGCACGGCCTCACACTTGCACTAGTCAACACAGCACACAGCCTCTGCCACTAGTCAACAGCACAGCACACAGCCTCTGCCACTAATCAACAGCACAGCACACAGCCTCACAACTAGTCAACAACACAGCACACAGTCTCTGCCACTGGTCAACTAGCACAGCACACAGCCTCTGCCACTAGTCAACAACACAGCACAGCCTCTGCCACTAGTCCAACACAGCACACACCCTCTGCCACTAGTCAACAGCACAGCACACAGCCTCTGCCACTAATCAACAGTAATCAACACAGCACACAGCCTCTGCCACTAAATAACACAGCACACAGCCTCTGCCACTAGTCAACACAGCACAGCCTCTGCACTAGTCAACACAGCCACAGCCTCTCTGCCACTAGTCAGTAAACACACAGCCTCTGCCGCACTAGTCAACACAGCACACAGCCTCTGCCACTAATCAACACAGCACAGCCTCTGCCGCACTAGTCCAACACAGCACACAGCCTCTGCCACTAGTCAGCACAGCACACAGCCTCTGCCACTGAGTCCATGTATAACATATATAAATGCCGCACAATCCAGCAGCACACAGCCTCTGCCACTAGTCAACACAGCACACAGCCTCTGCCACTAGTCAACACAGCACACAGCATCTGCCACTAGTCAACACAGCACACAGCCTCTGTCACTAGTCAACACAGCACACAGCCTGTGCCACTAACCAATACATCACACAGCCTCTGCCACTAGTCAACACAGCACACAGCCTCTGCCACTAGTCAACACAGCACACAGCCTCTGCCACTAATCAACACAGCACACAGCCTCTGCCACTAGTCAACACAGCACACAGCCTCTTCCTTTTCAGTCAACACAGCACACAGCCTCTGCCACTAGTCAACACAGCACACAGCCTCTGCCACTAGTCAACACAGCACACAGCCTCTGCCACTAGTCAACACAGCACACAGCCTCTGCCACTAATCAACACATCACACAGCCTCTGCCACTAGTCAACACATCACACAGCCTCTGCCACTAGTCAACACAAACCCAAAACTTCTGCCACTAGTCAACACAGCACACAGCCTCTGCCACTAGTCGGCACAGCACACAGCCCCTCTGCCACTAGTCAACACAGCACACAGCCTCTGCCACTAGTCAACACAGCACAGCCTCTGCCACTAGTCAACACATCACACAGCTCACACTAGTCAACACAAACCCAAAACTCTGCCACTAGTCAACACAGCATCACTAATCACATCACACAGCCTCTGCCACTAGTCAACACATCACACAGCCTCTGCCACTAGTCAACACAAACCCAAAACTTCTGCCACTAGTCAACACAGCACACAGCCTCTGCCACTAGTCAACACAAACCCAAAACTTCTGCCACAACCAGTATCAACACAGTTCACACTTCCCCTGGGGACTAACTATCACCGCTATACTTGTTGCCTGTCGGAGTGGTGGGGTGGGGGGGGAGGGATGGGGGAGATAGGGGAGAGAAATGGGGAGATAGGGGAGAGAAATGGGGAGATAGGGGAGAGAAATGGGAGAGCTAGGGGGAAATCTACCTTATCCATCTCTTTCACCAAGCAAACTGGTCCTGTCACAATATTGTATGTAAATTCGCTACGGACGCTTATTGTGTTCGTTGTTGGGCCGCCTGTAAATATGGATAAGATTAACTACCTACTTTGTCTGTCTGTCTGAGTGTCATTTATCTCTCTTTGTCTCCTCAGTTTCTCCATTACACGTCTCTCTCAGAAAAACAAAAACACTCTTTATTCTAATGTATTCTATTTTTTCTTTTGCTTATTTATTGATGAGGTTTTGTAAGGTGGAAAAATGAGTGTTCTCTATCTCTGACTCTTAATCTCTTTCTCTCTGTCTGATTCTCTCTCTCAGTCTGCCTATTGTCTAACCTTATATTGTAGACTCTCTCTCTCTCTTGCTCTCTCTCACTCAGTCTTTCGGTTGGTGTTTGTCCTCATTTGACCCGAGTACATCAACGCAGTTTGTGATCTCGTTAAACATCCTCGTTATCCTGTTCGTTATAGAGCTGCCCTTCCATCTCTCGGGACCGGAGATTGCGTTATGGGAGTCTTCATTGATCGCATGACGTCTGAAATCTCGTTAACCTCCCTCGTTCAGCATTTCGTCATGGCATGGTACCCGAGATGGCAGTGTATGTTAAACGAGAGAGAGAGAGAGAGAGAGAGAGAGAGAGAGAGAGTCAATAAATAAGACATAAAACGAGACAGAATGACGTCATACATTACCATTGGCCGACTGTGATACTGAGATAAACACTGTCCACTGATTGGCTGTTTCTGCACGTCAAGTTCTTACCTGAAATGAGAAGACAAATGAATTTAGTTACGAGCTAAAAATTGGGTGAAACATAACTAACATTATACTAGGAACACGTAATAAATGTTTAATTGGTCTTACACCTATTTACAAATCCTGCTGTACCCAATTAAGATTATATGAGTGAATTCCAGCTACGACTAAGATTAAGAGGAGAAAATCTTGTAAGATGATTTTTTTTTCTTAATCATCTGTGTATTTAAATTTCCCATACACACAGGTCACTGGGCGTTAAATTAAGCAGTGCATAAAAAATTATTTTTAAGGTACATATGTAAATGAAAAATTACGTAAAAGGAAAACAAGTATAATTTATCATTATATCAGTTTACTTAATTACATGGTACTATTACTGAACTCTATTATATAATTCATTTGTATATTAATTATCTCTGGACTAATTCATTTAGATAGAATCCACAAGAATAGGGCAGGGTATCAGGAATGGGTATAAGGGAGGGTAAGAGGAAAGGGTATCAGGGGGAGAGTAGGAGGGAAGACAAGAGGAAGGGTATGGGAGGAATGAGGGAGGGTATGAGGGAGGGTATGAGGGAGGGTATGAGGGAGGGTATGAGAGGTATTATTTTCACCAAAAGTATGAAAATTCTGCACCACCACCGTTTATCGCCTCCTAACCCCCCCCCATCCATCCCCAGAATTTTGGAGAGGAGAGGAGAGACACACACCCACAACAGATTCTGTTTTGATCTGAATATTTAACCCCCATGAGTCCTAGACTTAGTTATGGTAAAAGTTCAAGACACAACAAATTACTTTAATACTTGATTCTGCGCGAAACAAAAATTCTTCACTAAAAAGGTTGATTGTGTAAAGTTTCAGAATTATACATGAACCAGAAATTGCATCATGTGGATCTTAAGCCATCATATATTTTTCATTATTTTTTAAGACAGTTTATGAAATTGAAAGTCAAGAGGGTACACACGCTAGCCCAGTGCTGGATTATTATTATCATTAATTATTATTATTATTATTATTATTATTGTTACCATTATTATTACTCGTTATTCTTTCAATTATTATTTTATAAAATCCGTGAACGAATGGCTCTTTAAGCAGAGACAATGAGGGATAAATAGTCACAACACAGACTGTCAACATGTTTCAATAGACTTAATTTGGGCTTTGACCGTGACACACACACACACACACACACACACACACACACACACACACACACACACACATAATACTCACACACAAAAGACGCACAAATAGTCATACACAAAACGCACATATACTCATACACAAAACACACACATACAAACACATACATATGTAAAACACACGTACGTGCTCGTTCAAGTGACATTTATGCTTCGGATATTCCGGCAGAAATTTTTAGCAATCTGCAAATGTTTCACTGATTACTTCAGCCATACGCGTGCGGCCTCCACCCTAGTTATATGTTGGGGAGGCGCGAGGGAGAGAGGAAAGGGGGAGAAAGGGAATGAAGAGGAGGGTTTTACGCACACACACACACACACACACACACACACACACACACACACACACACACACACACACACACACACACACACACACACACGAAAAGAAGAAAAGAGCAAAATGAGAGCGATATATTAGGAGAACGAAAAGGAAAAGTCCTAATAAATGAGAAGAATTAGTGGGAGGTAAGACATATATTGCCTTCATCTTCAAGTTCCATCAATCCATTGTTTGGTAAACGCCTACCCCAGATGCTTCCACGACCTTCTGTAATAAAACTTTCTTTTCCATTCAGTACCTCCAAAACTTTCTAATCTCTTCTCTCCATGTGCTGTACGAGCCAAACTTTTTTCCCCGTATTTCCTGTCAAGGAATCCAGTACAAGATTTCATTAATATACTGTTGGTTCGTTGTTCATCTGGCACCTCTATGTCCTGCCTACTGACATTTCATTTCCTTTGCCCTTACAATAACAAATCGTACTTTGGTTGGTGATCTCTCTCATTCTTTTTTTTTCTGTGTATATAAACTGTACGTGTTAAGTCAGGCACATATCGTTTCATGCCTCTTTAAGTAGCCTGGAGTTTTTGTTTCATATTTGCTTTTCATTATCATGCCTCAGAACAATATGTCAGCATTAGTAGTGTGGACGGGTTACCCATTTTATATTTCAGGCAAAGTTGCACGATAACTAGGTACACTCAGCAAACGAAAGTACCGCACGGATTATGTGCGAAACACTGTGACACCATGGACGAGGGATAATGTGTGTTGGACCTGTATTATGGTGGTAGACCTGCTGTCCTTGCCTGAGGGTGTCCTCACATATCTGTTGCTGTATCATAGGTAGGTGGAAACCTTTGTCATACAGGCACGCATACCAACCCTCCCAACACATCAGGTGATGTATGGATCATGACAGAAGTCACGAGCCCCCTCCCCCCCCCCCTGCGCGATACTTCTTTTTTTTTACTGTGTGTACATATACGATGCTTATTAAAATATAACTTATTGTTAAGGCTGTCAGTCGTTGCCGACGACGACTCGGCTTCATTATGAAATCGATAATGATAATGAGTGGTGAACTAGGGATGTTGTCGACGGTGCCACTGGATGAGGCTGTGGTGTCCGATCCTTGACCAGCACACATTGGGCAGGACAGCTCTGGGTTGGGTGGAAGGTCTCTGGGAGTGTGATTGTGTCTCCTTTCCCTACATGTACATCTGGCTCTATTACGCTCGTTCTCGGGATGTTTGACGCCTTGGGTATAGGTGGAGCGCCATAGACTACGGTCGGATGCAATAGTTTCAAGATCCTTTGGAGGAATGTTACATTTTATGAGCGTCATTCTGAGCTGGTCTTTGTACCTTTTGCATTGTCCTCCAGGGTTGCGTCGTGCCTCTGGCAGCTGCACGTAGAGGATCTGGCGGGGGGAGTCGTCTGGCATGTGGATGACATGTCCCGTCCATTGCAACTGTCGCTTCACCAGAAATGCCTCTTAAGCTGATAGATTTGGAGCGCTCATGCCATATAATTTATAGTTTCCCAAAGACACACTAACCCATCTGGACTTTTCTCTTGATAATACTTAAGAAATGTTCTTATGTGAGCCGCAACTGCCCTAAAGATCCAAGGGCCATGGCGGAAATTCAGAGTTATTGTATCTCTGGAATCTATGCTTCCAGGACAACTTGCAAATGGTCTATCGTACTCTAACTCCTTTTATACCCTAACTCTTTTTGTTCTCTTAAAAATGGGAGTCTATTGAGGACCATTTGAAAAAGTAAAGAAATAAAAATAAATAATATTACTGGTAGAAGATTAATTGGTATCATTGTTAAAGCTTTTGCTTTTTACATATTTTCAAAAACATATTAACAAAGGCTTTGTTCCTCTCTTTTTTCTCAGTACTTTGTTGGAGATATTTTGTAAAGGTTTGCTGGAGCCTTTACTGATTCTTATGTGATACTGACTGATTCTTCTTCCTCCTCCTCTATACTGACTGATTCTTCTTCCTCCTCCTCCTCTATACCGACTGATTCTTCTTCCTCCTCTATATTCCACCACCACCACCATAACAACAACCACCACCACCACAACAACCACCACAACAACAACCACCACCACAACAACAACCACCACCACAACAACACAAAAGAGAAACAACTGACTGATGAGCAATACGACACTTCCTCTCAGTGACCTCCCAACCACAACTTCCTCAATTCACATCACTGTTGTTTTCTGGCCACGATTATTTCTTTGTTTACTTTTCACACATACCTGAGCGGAACTAACCCCCCCCCTTCATACAGGTGAGGTGGAAGCCTACGGGAAGATGGTTGAACAGGGCTTCATGGTGTGGTCTTCATGGTGTGGTCTTCATGGTGAGATCAGTGTAATGTGGTCAACGTATTGTGGTCAGGTAGATATTCATTATTTATTTTATCGCTGCGAGTAACGTTACACACCTGTCACACACCTGTTGTCATACACTTGTCTCGGTTATCTCACCTCTGCTACCTGTACGTTGAGTCTTGATTCAGTAATATACACCTGTGTCTTGGAGTCTTGAGCTGAGGTATACTGGTGAAGACAATATTGAGTGTTGTGTTTCCTGTCAGTAGAGCTTCTATATCTGCCCTGACCCTGCCCTGCCCTGCCCTGCCCTGCCCTGCCCTGCCCTGCCCTGCCCTGCCTGCCTGCCCACTGCCCTGCCTGCCCCGGCCCTGCCCTGACCCTGCCCTGCTCTGCCCTGCCCTGCCCTGCCCTGCCTCCTCCCTGACCTGCCTGCCCTGCTGCCTGCCCCCTGATCTGATCCTGCCCTGCCCTGCCCTGCCCTGCCCTGCCCCTGATCTGGTCCTGCCCTGCCCTGCCCTGCCCCTGCCCTGCCCTGATCTGATCCTGCCCTGCCCTGCCCACTGCCCTGCCCTGCCCTGCCTTGATCCCTGCCCCTGCCCTGCCCTGCCCTGCCCTGCCCTGCCTGCCCTGCCCTGCCCTGCCCTGCCCTGCCCTGATCCTGCCCTGCCTGCCCTGCCCTGCCTGCCTTGATCTGATCCCCGCCCACTGCCCTGCCCTGCCTGCCCTGCCCTGCCCCTGCCCCTGCCCTGCCCTGCCCTGATCCTGCCCTGCCCTGCCTGCCCTGCCCTGCCCTGCCCTGCCCTGATCTGATCCTGCCCTGCCTGCCCTGCCCTGACCCTGCCCTACCCTGCCCCTGCCCTGATCTGATCCTGCCTGCCCCCTGCCCTGCCCCTGACCTGACCTGTCATGCCTGCCCTGCCCTGCCCTGCCCTGCCCTGCCCTGCCCTGCCCTGCCCTGCCCTGCCCTGATCTCCTGCCCTGCCCTGCCCTGCCCTGCCCTGACCCTGACTTGCCCTTACGTTGGTTCTAGGAGCGGGTGTTGTAGTAGAGTGTTTTGATAACCTCTACTGCTTGTTATGACGCTGTGAGGTTTAGTGTAGTTATAAAGGTAGTAGTTGGGATGTGTAGTTACCTCACCGGCCGCAGTCATCACAGTGTCATTAAGCAATATGTGTTAAATTCACAAGAAAAAAATCCAACAGGAACTGGGCATTATAAGAAGTGTGGAATTAAACCACATGTTTACACAAGTACTGTATACAAGACAAATTTAAGTGACCTATTGGGTGAAAATGTATATTACTGAGCGTAGTTAAATATATTTCACTTTCAACAATACAAAGGAAATGGTTACTTAAGACTCGTAGGGAAGCTTTGTGTAATCTGGTTCAAATTTGGTAGATGCTGCTCCCACAAGTTCCTTTGTGTTAGTGAGCGGTAGTGTACTTGTTCTTATCGTAAGTCTGCTGGCAACATTGAAACACCATGAAGTCTACTGGTGTCTCTGTTATGTGATGCACTTTTTTTTCCCCAAATTCCACTAATGACTCTGTAGGTCCAGGATCTACAACTGTGCATCACCAAGACCTGCCTCGTCAATATATCGTCAAAAAAAATCATGGACTTGAAACAAATGGGGGCAAAATTATCTTATTCTGAATCTCAAAAAAAAACCCTGTGAATTTGGGCTGTTATCATTACAAGCATTGAGTGTGTACTTGTGTGTGTGTGTTATCAGCTGCCAGGTGTAATGTTTCTCAGTGTAACAAAGAGTATCACATTTGGTTGCATCAAGTGTTCAAACAACCTCATCTTACTTTATCAACTTAGGCGGCCACTCATCACATATTTTGGATGCCGTCATGACGGCCGCAAATTTTAATTTTCTGGCCGCATGCAACCGGAAATAGAAAGGTTGCGGACCTTTGGTGTAGAATAATACTGTACTAACACTTGTCTGTCGTGTGGATGTGTATCTGTGTCCAGAAACTTCTTAACTCTGTCTTAAAACTGTGTTGGTGTCGCCTCACCAGTTTAGTTTGTTCATACAAACTCAGCATCCTCCAGATATACAATAAATATACAAAATGAAATTCAGTCAAGATCTATTTCTAAGAATGATTCAAGAGACAATTGGTTTATATTTTCACGAAATTGTTCTGAAGGTTGTGGCTCCATATTACAGGTTATATATACATGAACACCTTCCGAAGTGTCTGTTATTCCTGTACCAGTAGTCAGAAATCTACAGCGGGATCTGGTAAGGAAAACTGTACCCAGGTAAAGCTTCCTTCATGCCTGTTAATCTGGTGAAAAGGCATGAATGTATAATTGGAATGACGAAATAAAATTGGCTAAATTGATATTTTTTGTCATTAATATTAAAAAGAATACAGTATATATACTGTATATATACCCCCACGCTCCCTCCCCACCCCCACGCTCTCTCCCCACCCCCACGCTCCCTCCCCACCCCCACGCTCTCCCCTTCCCTCCACGCATTCTCCCTACCCTCACGTTCTCTTCCTCCCTGCCCGCTCTTTCCCTACCTCCACATTCTCTCCCTCCCTCCCCGCTCTCTCCCTATCTCGACGTTATCTCCCTCCCTTGACGTTTTCTCCCTTCCTTGACGTTCTCTCCCTCCTTCCACATTCTGTCTCTCCCTCTATGCTCCCTCCCTCCGTCTACACTTCCTCCCTCTCTTCCACGCTCACTTCCGATGTACCCACCTTTGCTAGCCACCCTATCTCCCTCGCCAACACTTCCCTCCCTTCCTCCTCATCATGCTTCCTCCCCCTCCATCAGTTCCCTTTCCCATCTCCCCTCCCCCCACCAGACCCCCATTCCTGTCGATAAATCTACACTCCATACTGTATTATTAAACAGATTTCGTGAATTAGATACCATGCAACATTTAAATATACAGGGTATATATTTTTTTAACCTCGCTAAAATTGGAGGTTTGTATCGTCAATGGACAGCATTTGTTAATATCCAACCAAATGTTACTGGGTTAACCTGAGCTTGGAGGGAAAATAATGTCACTTAGTCTGTATGTGATGATTTTTTTTCCTCGATAAGTTGTTCTAAGGTTAATATTTGGTGATGATAATAAATGTTTGCGTAAATTGGCGGTGGTTTAGGTTTTTGTTTTCTGTCAAGTCTTTTTTTTTATTCTTTATCATGTAAGTTATTATTTTTCATCTTTTATTTTTGGTGAATTCAGTGTGAAATTTTATATAAATATTATTTTTTTTTATGTAAATTACCATTTGATATGTTCAGTAATTTATATAAATTCTTATGATATTCGTTATATAAATTAAGTGATTTTATAGATAATTTTGTGTAGAATGTTATTTTGTATGTTCATTATTCTATATAAACTGCCATTTGTATAATTTAGTATGTGGGGTTTATTTCAGTGAGCCGCTGCAGCTTGTTCATAATCATTTCATTTGTACCAAAACAACATTATAGGACCGGTGATGTCCCCAGGGCAACATTATCACAGTACCAAAATTAAGTGATAAACCTGGTTCAAAATACTCTATAGTATAAGAAACACACACAGGTAAACAGAACACGTAACCTTATTAATCACCCAGGTGTATCGAGGAAGTTATACTGTAATAAGGTTGTGTGCAGAAACTTGTTAATTGTATGGAAGGTTTTTGTTTTTCTATTTGCTGATCAAGGACTTGTATTGGTATTACACAGTTAAATTTGGTAAAGAGCATTTAACCGTATACGCTCATAATGATTAGTCACATTGGTTCTCAAATACACACTCTCTCTCTCTCTTGTACGTACGTGTGTCTGTGTATGCATGATTACCTTTAAAAAATGATGTCCTTCCACAAACGATAATAAATGACTCCCGTATATGACCCTTTGAACAAGACACGCTGCTGTGTAACTTCTTAATAATAACCCGCTCCACACTTTATATTCACCCCCCCTCCTCTCCTCATCTGTTTTCCTAACCCTCATCTCGTCCAAAGTTGGGTTTCCTAAGGACACATTTTCGTACATTTCAACTCATCCCATGGAGGACGGAACACCTCCCAGGTTCGCCACGTCTCTCTCTGCCAGCCCCTAGATCTGTACCGGGCGTCTCACGGGCGACTGTACTTAAGCATGCCCATAGTGATGGAGTGATAGCTGCTGTTTGGTCGGTGTTTGTCAGGTATTGGTTGTATATGTGATGAATAATAGCTGTGGTTATTATTATTATTATTATACTTTCTTTTTAGTTGTGGGAGGGATAAGTGTGTTAGGTCGCTTGATTTTGGTCTCAACTTTGTCAGTGGGTGACGTTACGTGGACTGGGGGGGGGGGGTCGCTTGCTTAATTATACACTACCTGCAAGCACCCAAAAATGTAGCTTATTACAACGCTAAGTGCTCGTTAACTTAATGCTGGAGCTGAAAGAGAAATACGACATTAATATTGAAGGTGTTAAAGATTAGGACGATAATTTGCTTTGGGGTGGAATTGGGGAGTGAAGTCGATATTAATAATAATTATAATGATAAAAAATGCAATACTATGACTACTACTACTACTACTACTACTACTACTACTACTAATAATAATAATAATAATAATAATAATAATAATAATAATAATAATAACAATAATCATCATCATCTCTGGGTATAGTAATGGTAATAATAGTGTGTAATTAATCACAAGAATTAGTTACATATAGCGATGAGTTCGTTTGTAATTATATAGACCCTTTAACACACAAACAAATGGTAGTTGAAATTGTGTGCACTAAGAGGAGGTCCGTGCCTCACCCGTTACTGTCCGTTCTGAGTACACCACACTACCACGGCACTGTCAGCTCTTAAGCTGGTGTACGTGCTGACAGATCACAACTGATATTTACATTTAAATGAACTTTGCATAAAAATACTGAATGGGAACCTGACATGCACGTCCAGCCATTGTTGTTGTGACGTGATTTATGTGGATTATTTTTCAATGTTGTTAAAGCGTTTATTTATCTACAGTGTGCGGGGGGGGGAGGAGGGGGTCACTCCTTGTATGTTTGTTTGGAATTAAATTATCTTAAGACGGATTTCAACGGCTAACATCAAAGTTAGATTATAGGTTAGATTATATATTCGTCGATATTTAATATAATTTTGAAGAAGGTTGCAATAAAGTGAACTGGATAGATGTAATAAAACTTGGTAGGTGGGTGTAATGCTGCTGAATTAAGAAGTGATAAAGGCTATGTGAGTATATATGAAAGGCTCTAGGTCACGGGACTAGGTTTACGGTTCTAGTTCACGGCTCTAGGTCACGGCTCTAGGTCACGGTTCTAGTTCACGGGACTAGGTTCACGGCTCTAGGTCACAGCTGTAGGTCCTGGCTCAAGGTCACGGTTCTAGGTTACGGGACTAGGTCACGGCACGGCTCTACGTCACGGCTAAAGGTCACGGCTGTCACGGTTCTAGGTCACGGCTCTTAAATAACAGCTATAGGACACGATGCAAAGTCACGGCTCTAGGTCACGGGACTAGGTTTCCGGTTCTAGTTCACGGCTCTAGGTCACGGGACTAGGTTTACGGTTCTAGTTCACGGCTCTAGGTCACGGCTCTAGGTCACGGTTCTAGTTCACGGCTCTAGGTCACGGCTAAAGGTCACGGCTCTCTCACGGTTCTAGGTCACGGCTCTTAAATAACGGCTATAGGTCACGATGCAAAGTCACGGCTCTAGGTCATGGCTGTCACGACTCAGGGTCACGGCTCTGTCACGGATATATGTCACGGATCTTGGTCACGGCTCTAGGACACAGCCCTAGGTCACGGTTCAAGGTCACGGCTCTAGGTCACGGGTTTAGGTCACGGATCTAGGTCACAGTTCAAGGTCACGACTCTGTCACAGTTCAAGGTCAAAGTTCTAGATCAAAACTCTAGGTCACGGCTCTAGGTCACGGTTCAAGGTCACGGTTCAAGGTCACGGTTCAAGGCAAGGTTCTAGGTCACGGCTCTAGGTCACGGATCTAGGTCACAGCTCCAGGTCACGACTCTGTCACGGTTCAAGGTCAAAGTTCTAGATCAAAACTCTAGGTCACTGCTCTAGGTCACGGCTCAAGGTCACGGTTCAAGGCAAGGCTCTAGGTCACGGCTCTTGGTCACGGCTCTAGGTCACGGCTCTAGGTCAAAGACTTTCGACGAAATACCTCATTATCGGGTGGACAGTTTAATTTAACTTTGCCAAAAAATTGGATAATGTCTCCTCATAACCCCACCCTTCCTCTCCTTTACCTTACCTTCCCCCTCTCTCCCTCTCCCCCTCTCTCTTCCCTCTTTCCCTCTCCCTTCCCTCTCTCCCTCCTCTCTTTCCTTTTCCATTTCTCCTTCTCCCTCCCCCTCCCTTTATTCCCTCTCCCTTCTCTCCCACCCCTTCCTCTCCCCTCCCTCTCTCCTTCTCCCTCTTCTCCCTTCCCCTCTGCCATCCCCCTATCCATCCCCTTTCTCCTTCTCCCTCTTCTCCCTTCCCTCTGCCATCCCCCTATCCATCCCCTTTCTCCTTCTCCCTCCTCTCCCTGCCCCTCCCTTTCTCCCTCCCTTCTTTCCCACCCCTTTCCCCTACCCTCTATCCCATCCCCTTTCTCCTTTTCCCTCTTCCTTCCCTTTCCCTCCTTCCCCTTTCTCCTCCACTCCCCCCCCGTTCTTCCTCCACTCGGCCTCCCTTCTTCTTTCACTCAATAAAATTATTATTATTATTATTATTATTATTATTAATATTATTATTATTATTATTATTATTATTATTATTATTTCTGCTTCAGTAAAGAGATATAGGAAAGAGGTAATTTTGTCTGTTAAAAAAAATACAAATAAAAAATTCCAAAGGAAACTCAGATCTTTTGGTTTGATATGCAACACACACTAAAAATTATTGTTTTTTCTAATGTACTGTAGTGTATATTGTTATGGTGATTCCAAAACTTTGATCCCTTTTTTTGGAGAAATTCATAGAACAAAAATTATAAGCCCTTTAAAATTTTAATGATCTATATAAAAATGTTAACCTAACCTACCTAACTTAACCTAACTGGAAACTGACTTAACTATCATAAAATAAAGTATACTGTCTTTCATATTTTAAAGGTTGGATTAAGGACAAATTCACTTAGGTTAATTTATGGTCACAGTTAATTAGTCAAGTCTGACATATTTCTGTTGTACGTATATCACATTTATTAAATATTCATAATTTCATTATCTTTGAAAATCCAAGAATTGTAATATAAAAACAATTAACGGTAAAGGCAGTCATACCTGTGATTACTTTCTACAATTATTGCATCTAGTTATAATTGAGTGGAGCATCAAGGTGAGTTAGGTAAGATACAAGGAGTTTAAAGATGAAAATGTATTACGGTCTCTCCTCGACTTACGACGGTGTTCCGTCCCGACGACCATGTCGTAATACCTGAAATACTGTTATTAAATAATATCATCAATGACTTCTTTTGGTATTAAACAATACAATTTGGTGCTAATTTTTTCCTCTTATATAAAGTAGCTTTAGTGTATAGGGTGAAACATCTTTACGGGGTCTGAATTTGTAAAAAAACACAACTAATGTGTTTAATCTACTCATAATCAATTTGGTAAAATGAATGTTTAGGTCATCCACCTCTACTTGGCATTTGAAAAAACATAATTTCAATGTCACCAAACCTAACCTAACCCAACTTAACTAATCTAACATAACCTAACTTAACTGGTAAAAAACGGTCAACTTAAAATCATTAAATTCGCTGGATGGCCAAAAAGATAATAATATCATCAATTCCATTTATTTTAGAAGGACTTATTCATTTTTGTTGAAATCATGGACATACAAAGCCAATATATCTACATTTGATTCTACCAGTGTGAATGGCAAAGTTAATTAATATCACCACTCCAACTGTTGGCCCAAACAAGTCGTAAAGTAGTTCTTTTTTGTAATACATCGAGTCACTAAGGGAATATAAAAATAAAACATGAATTTAGGTCACTGAATTTATCTTATTAGTAGCAAATTGTGGTTAAACTGATGCACAAATGAAACATGCCTGGGAAGTACCTAGCACTAGTTACCTGGCATATTTGGACTTATTAAAATAAGAAATCTAGGCTAATAAGTAATTATACTAAGGAAATGATTATTTTGGTAGTGCTGGACTGTTATTAATTGCGCTCATTACGAAAATTGGGTCGATATAAATTCTGATAAAGGACGTCATTCACTATCCCAGAGGAAGCTGTTCTCACCACTCTTCAAATAGACCATTTACGACTTTTTTTTAGTTCAATTTGATTTCAATACATTTCTACACATAAATTAGTTGTATTAGTTATCTTAAAGGCTTACCTTTTATGATGGTTAGGCGAATATGGAGGATATAAACGGCGATGAGACAAGTAGAGGCTGGCGGCATTTTTCGTACACAAACATGGACCGCTTTTAAAAAGAACAATACAATTCTGCATGTGCTGTTCTGTATGGAGTATATCGTATAACAAATATTATTCCTTTGCAGATTTATACATTTTATGTCCATCCAAATCAATTTTCTTTCTTTTGGTTTCAAAAATAGTTCCCGGACGAAATTTCCCCATGTTCCAATAACGATGGCTTTCCACGGTTAATGTTGTGAACCTCGTGGAGAACTTAAGTTGTTCCTGGAAATGAAATGGAAGGATGATTTACTAAGTCACTTCAATGTTGATATTGTGTTCTCCTCTATCTCTCTCTTGTGTGTGTGTTTTTTTTACGGGAATTAGCCAACCCGGGCACAGGTCAAACGACCCACAACGGAGCCTGGGGGGCGAAAAAAAAGAACTTTATTTTTATGAGATTCTGTCTGTTCGTCCATCTTGTGCGGGCAATCAACATGGTAGGTGGTGAGCCGGTCGAGTCTCTGTTGTTTTGACGCTTTTTTGTTTTTTTAATGCCCCAATTTAAAAGAGTGACTTACAGTAGATGAATTCGCCATTTGGGGGTAAGGGTGGGGGGAGTGAGGGTGGGGGGTGGGGGTTGGCGGAGTGAGGGTGGAGGGTAGGGGATGAGGGGTGTGGTAATGGAGAAGGTTTAGGTGAGGGAAATTAGTGGACAAAGACTTGAGAATCCAACAGACATATACACAAGATAGTCATACACACACATACATGGCAGTCATATGCACAAGACAGTCATACACGCACACAAACGATAGTCATGTACACAACAAGACAGTCATACACGCACACACGACAGTCATGTACACAACAAGATAGTCATACACACACATACATGGCAGTCATATGCACAAGACAGTCATACACGCACACACACACACGAGAGTCATGTACACAAGAAGACAAGTCATACACGCCCACATAGCTTGAATGTTGTACTGAGTGCCCCATTATATCTCTATGTTAATAAACGTCTACTTTTGGAGGTTGACTGCGTAAATATATGAATTATTAAAGAAAAACAGGAAAAACAGCTAATGTAACATAAATAGACCTTCCAAAAAGTCGATAGTAATTCCCCTGCCTGTGACACGACGAAGTAAGTACCTCTATCTAGCTCCTCCAGTCCCAGATCGAGGCAAGGCCAAGCCAGTTCATCACTTATTAACTAAACTCTCGGGTAGGTGTTGGGTGGTGTGGTGCAGTGCGTGGTGAAGGGTGGTGAAGTGTTGGGTAGGGTGGGGTGGTGAAGTGTTGGGTAGGGTGGTGTGGGGTGGTGTAAGGTAAGGTAAGGTTAGGTAGGGTAGGACATCCCGTCTATAACCCCCCACCCACACCCATCATCCTCTCACCCATCCTGGGAGGTGGGGAATGGTACCATCCGTCAGCCAACAACAGAAGGTACCAAGAACCACTGACTGGGAAGGGTGAGAGGATGAAGGGGTGGGTGGGAAGAGAGGGATGATGAGAGGGTAGTGCAGTGGGTGGTGTACTAAAAAAAAAAATAAATAAAAAAATAAAAAAATAAAAAAAAGTGTAGTGGGTCGTTGCGGTGGGTCGTTGGGTTCGTTGCGTTGCGGTGGGTCGTTGGGTTCGTTGCGTTGCGGTGGGTCGTTGGGTTCGTTGCGTTGCGTTGGGTCGTTGGGTTCGTTTCGTTGGGTTCGTTGCGTTGCGGTGGGTCGTTGGGTTCGTTGCGGTGGGTCGTTGGGTCGTTGGGTTCGTTGCGTTGCGGTGGGTCGTTGGGTTCGTTGCGTTGCGTTGGGTCGTTGGGTTCGTTGCGTTGGGTCGTTGCGTTGGGTCGTTGGGTTCGTTGCGTTGCGGTGGGTCGTTGGGTTCGTTGCGTTGCGGTGGGTCGTTGGGTTCGTTGCGTTGCGGTGGGTCGTTGGTTCGTTGCGTTACGCGTGGGTCGTTGGGTTCGTTGCGTTGCGTTGGGTCGTTGGGTTCGTTGCGTTGCGGTGGGTCGTTGGGTTCGTTGCGTTGGGTCGTTGGGTTCGTTGCGTTGCGGTGGGTCGTTGGGTTCGTTGCGTTGCGGTGGGTCGTTCGATTCTTTTGGTGTTTTTTTTAACTTAAATGATTAATATAATTGAGAATAATAATTAGAACATTTATAATTACTGTAATTCCTGGTCATTTGTCAACAACATCAGAATTGAGACAGCACAAATAATACGTCATAAAATAGGGTAGTGTTGGGTAGGGTGGTGTAGGGTGGTGTATTGGGGGTGTAGGACATCCCGACTATAACCACCCACCCACACCCATCATCCTCTCACCCATCCTGGGAGGTGGGGAATGGAACCATCAGAGAGCCAACAACAGAAGGTACCAAGAACCACCGACTGGGAAGGGTGAGAGGATGAAGGGGTGGGTGGGGTGAGAGGGATGATGGGGAGTGGGGGATGAGGAGAGGGAATCCACATCCTTCCCAGGAAGTGGAGAATGGTACAATCCGTCAGGCGCCGACAGAAGGTATCAGGACCCACCGACTGGGAAGTGTGTGTGTAGGGTGGTGTAGTGGGTGGTGTAGTGTGGGGTATGGTGGTGTAGTGAGGGTGTAGTGGGTGGTGTAGTATGGGGTATGGTGGTGTAGGGTGGTGTACGGTAAGGTATCAGGACCCACCGACTGGGAAGTGTGTGTGTAGGGTGGTGTAGTGGGTGGTGTAGTGTGGGGTATGGTGGTGTAGTGGGGGTGTAGTGGGTGGTGTAGTATGGGGTATGGTGGTGTAGGGTGGTGTACGGTAAGGTATCAGGACCCACCGACTGGGAAGGGTGTGGAATCCCCCCATCAATCATCCACACCCATCCTGGGAGGTGGAGAATGGCACCATCCCGCAGTTGGCAACGGAAGGTATCAGGACCCACCGACTGGGAAGGGTGTGGAATCCCCCCATCCCCCATCTATCTGTGTCTCTGTGTCTGACTGTTTCTGCCAGTCTGTCTCACAATATCGATCTCTGTCTGTCTTTCTGATTTTCTGCCTCTGTTTTTCTGTCTGTCTGTCTCTTTCGTCTATATGTTAGTCTATGTCGCCGTCTCTGTTTCTGTCTGTCCCTCTATTTCTCCGTCTGTCTGTCTGTCAGTTGTCTGCTTGTGTCTGCGACAAACAGACAGACAGGCAGACAGAAAGAAACGGACACAGAGACACACAGACAGAGATTGAGATATAAAGACAGACAGAGACTGAGACACAGGCAGAGACACAGACAGACATGACAGAGACCAACAGACAGACAGAGATTCCTACAAGTTGTTATTATTTCTTCTTTTACCAAAGTGTTCCTGTTGCTTAACAACTCAATCAGATACGTTATGGTTACGTGGTGAGTCAAGGGACAGTTGTCTATTTCAGTTTGGGTGACAGCGGTCGAGCCTGAGAAGAGCGCCGGACCTTCTTATTTACGGCGATTCCTTCTTTATCTTGAGTTAGTAGCCAAGATTGTCTGTCTCTCCCTGTCTGCCTCTGACTGTCTGTCTGTCTCCGCTCGTCTGTTTGTCTGTCTGTATGTCTTTTTCTGTCTGTGTCTTTCGGTGTGTTTGTCCGTTTGTCTGACGGTTTCTGTCTGTTTCTGTGTGTCTGTCTGTTTAATGTCTGTCTGTCTGTGTCCGTCCGTCTGTCTGTTTTTCTAACTGTCTCTGTTTGTCTGTCTGTCTACAAATCCTCCCTAAGGAATCCTATCCTATAAATCAACATACCCGACCACCGCCCCCCCCCGCCCCCCAACAAAAAATAAATAAATAATTAACAAAACAAAAATAAATAAATAAATTAATAAATAAAAAAATAAAAAATAAAATAAAATAATAAATAAATACAATAAAATAAAATACCAACCAACCTCCAAACACAGCAACACCCCCCCTCCCCCCCAGACAAAGCCGCACAGAAATACTTACAATTCTCTATACCCAACCTCAGCGACAACCCTCTCAATAAAAACAACCTAACTCAACAACTCCTTTCAACAAAAAACAGACAGACAGACAGAGAGACAGAACAGACAGCCAGAGACCGACACAGTGGAAAGACAGAGAGGCTGAGACAGAGAGGCTGAGACAGAACGAGACAAACACAGACACAGACAGACAGTGACAGACATTGTAAAAATAGACTGGCAGACAGAGACAGACTGACGGACAGACAAACAGAGATACAAAGACAGACAGAGACTGAGAGACAGACGGACAGAGACAGTTAGACAAACTAACTCTACCAAAGCACCAATCACCTACTGCGGCACCAAGAGACGCCAACCCAAATGAAAGAGCCACTCATCTGGTATATTTTAAATTTATTTCTGTTCCTTTTTCGCACCCCCCCCACCAGGCCCCGTTGTGGGTCGTTTGATCTGTGCCCGGGTGGGCTAATTCCCATTAAAAAAAAAAAGCAACTGGCTGGGCCCAGCCTCGAACTGGTCCCGGCGGTGCTAGACGTAGTTCGTCAGGCCACCGCCAGGGGTCTACTGTCGGCTTTTCTGAAGGTGGTTTTGTTGTTTTTCTTTAATAATTCATATATTTTCGTAGTTTTTCTCAAAATTTGTTTGAATTTATACTCAAATAGCAGAGTTACAATTGTATTGAAGCTGTGTGTGGCCCTTTTACAGCCAATCTTGGCTACTAACTCAAGATACAATTGTGTGTGCGTGTTTGACTGTCGTGTGTATGAGTGTCGTGAATCATGAAGAAATTTTGTAAGAACCTATACCAAAACACATACAAAAGAATACCAAACAGTTATAAACAACAGCGCCACGGTAACTCTGCTATTTGAGTTTAAAATCACGTTAAGAACTGCGAAAATAAATCAATTATTGAAGAAAAACTGCAAAAATACCACATGTAACATAAATACAACTTCTGGAATGTTGATCAATGTCCCCCTGGCGGTGGCCTGGCGAACTAGGGGCGGGTCACAGCTTCCATGGTAAACACTTTAAATATTATGAGTGTCTGCCTTTCATACTCTCACCCACAATGGAGAGGCCTACCAAGTGCACTCTCACCACCGCTGTCTACACCTACACTATGGTTACTCACACGAGCCAGAAGCACCGGACATGGAGTAGAAAAATTGTCCTCGTTGCAGATATTAGAGATGGTGACGTCATCGTGTGGGTAGCAACGGACCCTGGTGTTATGGTGAAGTAATGGTGAGGTGATGGTGATAGTAAAAGAGATGGTGAATAGATGGTGAAGTTCTTGGGAAGGCCACAGTGAGGTAACGATGAGAATGGTGATATTATGGTGAAATGATGGTGAGGTGAAAGGAATGATGGTGACGTAATGGTGAGATATAAGAGAAGAGGTGATGGTGAGTTTTAATGGTGATGTGGTAGGGTGATGGTGAGAGTTTATAAAGCGTAATGGTCCGGGTTTACAAGCTTTTACATATACGTGAACGCTTTAAGATTGTAACACACACACACACACACACACACACACACACACATACACACACCATTTTTATCCTTCATATCCCGAGAAAATTTACTCAACTAAAATAAATAACTATGACCTGGAACCTCGACCACTATGTTATGTTGTACATATAAACTCCTAACTAGACCCTCCACAAGGTACCATGTCTTATGGTCCTGTCCAGCAGTCACTTATCTTATTATCTTACCAAAATTTGAATATTTTACTCTTATTACTTTTGTTTTTCTTATCTTCTCTTATCTTAGGTGTTTATCTGTGTTTTCTTTGTTTAAAGGATTTTATGTTTATTATTTTATGCTTATCTACTGATGCCAAGTTACCACCAGTCTCTCAGTGAAGTAATGCCTTTTCCCGTTTACCCTTCCTCCCGCACACCAACACTCCCTCACATCAATTCTTCACCCACAACACTGCCCACACAATAACACTCCCCACACACCCCCTACACACTCACGACACTTGTCATGAAATATCGCCTCTTCTTCTCTAAATACACAATAGATCGACTTGTTGCCAGCCCCACATAATAATATACCATTGTCCTTCACTCCTCCCACTTTGGCTATCACGTACGTCTGGGTGATAAGAATATATGTGGATAAATACACGTAAATATTAGTGACAGCGACGAATATATTCTCATACATATTAGAACAATGTTTTTCAAACGTTTTTTACTGCGACCCACAGCCAGAACAACAATTTGAATTGCGACCCATTAAACCTAAGTGTAATGATATGAAATGAGCTTAGGTTAGATTACGGGGGAAAAAACTACGATTACGAGTTTTTCTGCGCAAAACGGATGACATGAGAGGTAAAGAAAGAATCAGGAAATGCTCTCCTTGCAGTCGCTTCCTAGACTGTGGAGTGTACATTACAATAACCAAGCCTAAATTATGGTGCATTTATTTTTATTTTCTTATTTATTTTCGCGACCCATTTTATTTTTTTTCTTACTTATTTTCGCGACCCATTTTTATTTTGCGACCCAATTTATTTATTTCGCGACCCACTGAAGGGTCGGGACCCATAGTTTGAAAACCCCTGTATTAGAATATCCTCTTGTCGATACCTACCCTCTTAATATTTTAATTTATGTCATATGATATGGGTATAATTAAATACATACACTTATTGTATATACCAACAACATGAATACATATCCCGTCTGCCTATACCACCCTCTTAATCGTCAGTATTGAGTATTTCTTTAACTACTATTGACATATTGAGTATACAACACGACACAGACCTTGGGAGGGGACAGGAAGTAGTATACAGATGGTGGATTATTCTGTTCATGAGGTCCGCAATACATAAATAGTCCAGGATGTCCCGCACTTCACCCCGACATCCAAGTCCCTAACTGGGTTAATCTTTAACTTGGTGACAATATAAAATGGACGGGAACCTTCGGCACACCGGCGAGAAGGATCCCTAGGAGGTAATAGCGACTTGAACTGGGGGCCTTCAGGACGCCGCCAAGAGGGTCTTCAGTTAGCCACGTTCACTCCTTAATATATGTGGAGAAAAACTTCCTCTTCAATACATCACGGTGCATGTGTGATATTTTAAGTCCATTCAGAAATATTGTTAAATCTATGACATGTATATATATATATATATATATATATATATATATAATATTATCGATACGTAGTCGAGTATTTGCCACAGGAAAACAACGCACTTTTTCTTCTGTTTAAATGAACGGCCATTGACACAACAACACTTTGTGGTACCAGTGATATTATAGATAACGCGGGAAAATAGATTGATAGAAAGCTGAAGATAACATAAAAAAATACTAGAAAAACCCACTAGTCAAAAATATATCCAGTACACATTGGAGAAAAATAATAAGCTAGAAGTTATCAAGTCAAACCCGACGAATGAAATCCTGCAGTCACAAGATATCAAATAAAACGATCCCTCCCTCCCCCTACTCACCACACCCCCTAAAAAAGATCACATCAGGTAGAAAAACAACAACAAAAAATAAAACAATCACACCACTGCAAAATAAAATAACCGGAAACACACATGAAGATAAAAACAATCACGACTTCATAATTAATGGATGGTAAACACGAGAATAACAAGCACTCGGTGACAAAAGGAAGAGTTCAATTTGACACTCAGTGCCAGAGGAAGCCAGACTCACACACAGTAATAGATAACTAGGGAACAGAGATTGAAACAGATGAAAGAGAACATCAATAGGAAAGCGAGAGAGTGAATCAACAGACTGAGAAGATAACGTCAAAAAATTAATCAAAATAAAACAGGGAGGAAGAAAAATAAAATAGACATAAAAGATACCGTAATAAAGAAAGACTGACACTATTGGTAGACGGACTCTATTGGTAAGACTGACACTATTGGTAGACTAACACTATTGGTAGACGGACTCTATTGGTAAGACTGACACTATTGGTAGACTAACACTATTGGTAGACTGACTCTATTGGTAAGACTAACACTATTGGTAGACTAACACTATTGGTAGACGGACTCTATTGGTAAGACTGACACTATTGGTAGACTAACACTATTGGTAGACGGACTCTATTGGTAAGACTGACACTATTGGTAGACTAACACTATTGGTAGACTGACACTATTGGTAAGACTGACACTATTGGTAGACTAACACTATTGGTAGACGAACTCTATTGGTAAGACTGACACTATTGGTAGACTAACACTATTGGTAGACGGACTCTATTGGTAAGACTGACACTATTGGTAGACTAACACTATTGGTAGACGGACTCTATTGGTAAGACTGACACTATTGGTAGACTGACACTATTGGTAGACTGACACTATTGGTAAGACTGACACTATTGGTAGACTAACACTATTGGTAGACGGACTCTATTGGTAAGACTGACACTATTGGTAGACTAACACTATTGGTAGACGGACTCTATTGGTAAGACTAACACTGTTGGTGAACTGACACTATTGGTAGACTGACACTATTGGTAGACTGACACTATTGGTAAGACTGACACTATTGGTAGACTAACACTATTGGTAAGACTGACACTATTGGTAGACTGACACTATTAGTAAGACTGACACTATTGGTAGAATGACACTATTGGTAGACTGACACTATTGGTAGACTGACACTATTGGTAAGACGGACACTATTGGTAGACTAACACTATTGGTAGACTGACACTATTGGTAGACTGACACTTTTAGTAAGACTGACTTTATTGGTAGACTGACATTATTAGTAAGACTAACATTATTGGTAAGACTAACACTAGTAAACTGACACTATTAGTAAGACTGACACTATTGGCAAGACTGATACTATTGGTAGACTGACACAATTGGTAGATTGACACTACTAGTAAGACTGATACTATTGGTTGACTGACACTATTGGTAGACTGACACTATTGGTAGACTGATACTATTGGTGAGACTAATACTATTGGTAAACTGACACTATTGGTAAGGCTGACACTATTGGTAGACTGACACTATTGGCAGACTGACACTATAGGTAAGACTGACACTATTTGTAGACTGACACTATTGGTAAGACTGACACTATTGGTAGACTGACACTATTGGTAAGACTGACACTATTGGTAGACTGACACTATTGGTA